>NC_092784.1:64496740-64521740 GCF_047496795.1 Chiloscyllium punctatum
CCCCTCCCTCCCCCCCCCCCCCTCCCTCCCCCCCCCCTCCCCCCCCCCCCTCTCCCCCCCCTCCCTCCCCCCCTCCCCCCCCCCCTCCCCCCCCCCCCTCCCTCCCCCCCCCTCCCCCCCCCCCCTCCCTCCCCCCCCCTCCCCCCCCCTCCCTCCCTCCCCCCCCCTCCCCCCCCCTCCCTCCCTCCCCCCCCCCCTCCCCCCCCCTCCCTCCCCCCCCCTCCCCCCCCCCCCTCCCCCCCCCTCCCTCCCTCCCCCCCCCCTCCCCCCCCCTCCCTCCCCCCCCCTCCCCCCCCCCCCTCCCCCCCCCTCCCTCCCCCCCCCTCCCCCCCCTCCCTCTCCCCCCCCCTCCCCCCCCCTCCCTCTCCCCCCCCCTCCCTCTCCCCCCCCCCTCCCTCTCCCCCCCCCCTCCCTCTCCCCCCCCCCTCCTCTCCCCCCCCCCCTCCCTCTCCCCCCCCCTCCCTCTCCCCCCCCCCTCCCTCTCCCCCCCCCCTCCCTCTCCCCCCCCCCTCCCTCTCCCCCCCCCCCCTCCCTCTCCCCCCCCCTCCCCTAACCCCCCTCCCCCCCCCTCCCTCCCCCCCCCTCTCCCCCCCTCCCCCCCCTCCCCCCCCTCCCCCCCCTCCCCCCCTCCCCCCCCTCCCCCCTCCTCCCCCCCCTCCCCCCTCCTCCCCCCCCTCCCCCCCCCCCTCCTCCCCCCTCCTCCCCCCTCCTCCCCCCTCTCCCCCCTCTCCCCCCTCTCCCCCCTCTCCCCTCTCCTCCCCCCTCTCCCCCCTCTCCCCTCTCCTCCCCCCTCTCCCCCCTCTCCCCTCTCCTCCCCCCTCTCCCCTCTCTCCCCCTCTCCCCCCCTCCTCCCCCCTCCTCCCCCCCTCCTCCCCCCCTCCTCCCCCCTCCTCCCCCCTCCTCCCCCCCTCTCCCCCCTCTCCCCCCTCTCCCCCCCTCCTCCATCCCCCCCTCCTCCATCCCCCCCCCTCCTCCATCCCCCCCCCTCCTCCATCCCCCCCCCTCCATCCCCCCCCTCCTCCATCCCCCCCCTCCTCCATCCCCCCCTCCTCCTCCATCCCCCCCTCCTCCTCCATCCCCCCCCCTCCTCCTCCATCCCCCCCCTCCTCCTCCTCCTCCCCCCTCCTCCTCCATCCCCCCCCTCCTCCCCCCTCCTCCTCCATCCCCCCCCTCCTCCTCCATCCCCCCCCTCCTCCTCCATCCCCCCCCCCTCCTCCTCCATCCCCCCCCCCCCCTCCTCCATCCCCCCCCCCTCCTCCTCCATCCCCCCCCTCCTCCTCCATCCCCCCCCCCTCCTCCTCCATCCCCCCCCCCTCCTCCTCCATCCCCCCCCCCTCCTCCTCCATCCCCCCCCCTCCTCCTCCATCCCCCCCCCCCTCCTCCTCCATCCCCCCCCCCCTCCTCCTCCATCCCCCCCCCTCCTCCTCCATCCCCCCCCCCCTCCTCCTCCATCCCCCCCCCCCTCCTCCTCCATCCCCCCCCCCTCCTCCTCCATCCCCCCCCCCTCCTCCTCCATCCCCCCCCCCCCTCCTCCTCCATCCCCCCCCCCTCCTCCTCCATCCCCCCCCCCTCCTCCTCCATCCCCCCCCCCTCCTCCTCCATCATCCCCCCCCCCCTCCTCCTCCATCATCCCCCCCCCCCTCCTCCTCCATCCCCCCCCCCCTCCTCCTCCATCCCCCCCCCTCCTCCTCCATCCCCCCCCCCTCCTCCTCCATCCCCCCCCCCTCCTCCTCCATCCCCCCCCCTCCTCCTCCCCACCCCTCCAACCTCAAACTCCTCCAACCTCCCTCCTCCTCCAACCCCCACCTCCCTCTCCACCCCACTCTTAATGCCTCCCACTCCCCTTTCCCCACACCCTCGTTTGTGCCTCCTCTCCCCTGTTGCTCCCATACCCCTTGCTCCCCTCACCTCCCACACCCACAACTTCAGCCCCCACACACTCCCCATCCCCATAATTTTCCCATTCTCTTTAACTGACATTTTCTAACGGTTTCACTTCTAAAAGGGGAGTTACTGGATGAACCAACTGCCATTGTTAACGGTTTCAACTCGTATTTCAGCTTCAGCCGTCATCGACGTGGATACTCAGGTGAGTTGCTCTTTAAAACCATAATATGTGGGAGCAGAAATACTTATTTTGCCTATTGAAACTGCTCTACCATTCAATGAGATCTCAACTGATCTGAAAGTTCCACAACTCCCTCACTTCTCCAACATTTCCCTGTAATCTTTGATTCTCTTACTGATTAAAAATATCTATCTTAACCTTGTATATTAATGATCCAGCCTGCTGCAGTAAAGAATTTCTTACCTTCTATACCTTCAGATGAAATTCCCCCTCATCTCTATCCTAACTGGGTGACGCCTTACTCTGAGTATATTCCATCTGTCCTTGACTCTCCCACAAGGGGAGCAGATATGTAGTCAGATACTGGAAGGCATGAAAAAATGCAGAGTAGTTGTGGTGGGTAACTTCAACTTTCTTCTTAATGACTGGGACTGCCTTTGAACCAGAGTTTCGGATGAAGAGCAATTTGTTAGATGTGTCCAGGAGGGCTTTTTGAGACTGTATGTTGACAATCCAACCAGAGAGGAGGCCAAGTATTGGTATTCGGGAATGAGTCAGAACAGGTGATTGATGTTTCAGTAGGAGTGCATTTTGGGCTTAGTGACCATAACTCCATAAGATTTCAAGAAATCATGGACAAGGACAAGAGTGGTTCTTCGGTGATGCTGCTTAATTTGACAAAGACCAAATACACCCAAAGTAGATAGGAATTGGGGAATATGGATTGGGAGCTGTGAGTCAATGGCAAATCTACATCTGGCATGCAGGAAGTTTTAAAGACCAGTTGATTAGAGCGCAGGACATGTCACGGCGCTTTAAAATTGGAGGAACGGAATGGCAGGATTCTGGAACCAAGGGAACTTGTAAGCTTAGAGGAGAAAGTGAGGACTGCAGATGCTGGAGATCAGAGCTGAAAATGTGTTGCTGGAAAAGCGCAGCAGGTCAGGCAGCATCATCGGAAGGGAAGAGCGCCTCATCTTCCGCCTAGGAACCCTCCAACCACAAGGGATGAACTCAGATTTCTCCAATTTCCACATTTCCCCTCCCCCCCACCTTATCTCAGTCAAATCCCTCGAACTCAGCACCACCTTCCTAACCTGCAATCTTCTTCGTGACCTCTCTGCCCCCACCCTCACTCCGGCCTATCACCCTCACCTTGACCTCCTTCCACCTATCGCATTTCCAACGCCCCTCCCCCAAGTCCCTCCTCCCTACCTTATATCTTAGCCTGCTGGACACACTTTCCTCATTCCTGAAGAAGGGCTCATGCCCGAAACATCGATTCTCCTGCTCCTTGGATGCTGCCTGACCTGCTGCGCTTTTCCAGCAACACATTTTCAAATTGTTAGCTTATTCAAAGGGTAAAAGGAAGCATACGATTGGTCTAGGCAGCTACAAAGCGAAACCCTTGAAGATTATAGAGAAATTAGGAAGGACCTAAAATGCTGAATTAGGAAGGCTAAAAGGGGCCATAACATGTCTTTCGCAAACAGGATCAAGGAGAATCCCAAGATTTTGTATACATATATTAGAAGAAAGAGGGTAGTAAGGGAAAGAGTAGGCCCCCTTAAGGACAAAGGAGGGAAGTAATGTGTTGAGCCACAAGAAGTGGGAGAGATCCTTTTGAGTACTTTGTTTCGGTATTCACTAAGGAGAAGGACGTGACTGATGTTGAGGTCAGGGATGAGTGTGAATATCTAGAGAATGTCAATATATTGAAGGAGGAAGATTTGGGTCCTAAATTACATTATGGTTGACAGTCCCCAGGGCCAGATGGCATCCATCCCAGGTTACTTTGAGAGGTAAAGGAAGAAATAACTTGGGCATTAGCAAATGTCTTCATATCCTCTTTGACCTCGGGCGAGGTTCTAGGGGACTGGAGATTAGTCAATGTTGTTCCTTTGTTTAAGAAAGGAATCAGGGATAATCCAGGAAATTATAGGCAGGTACGTCTGATGTCTGTGGTGGGAAGCTCTTGGAGAAGATACTAGCAGACAAGATATATGCACATTTGGAAGAAAATTGTCTAGCTATTGACAGGCATTATGTATTTGTACAGGGAAAGTCATGTCTCACCGACTTGATTGAATTTTTTTTTAAGATGTGACAAAAATAATTGAGGAAAAGGCTGTGGATGTAGTTTATATGGATTCTGAGTGGGCTGGCTAGATGGATGCAAAACTGGGTAGATGACGGGGTAGCGGTGAAAGGGCATTTTTCAGAGCAGAGACCGGTAACTAGTGGTGTTCCGCAGGTCCTCTGTTGGTAGTATATATAAATGATCTGGAGGATAACTTGGGTGGTCTGATTAAATTTGCAGATGACATGAAGGTTGGTGGAATTGCTGATTGTGTCGACGATTGTGAATGGATACAACAGGATGTAGATAGATTGGGCGCAGAAATGGCAGATGGAGTTTAATCTAGACAAGTGCATGGTGATGCATTTTGGAGGATCAAATTTAGGTGTGAGTTATACTGTGGATGGCAGAACTCTTAGGAACATTAATATACAGACAGATGATGTGCAGGTCCACAGTTCCCTAAAATTGACAACACGTGGCCAAGGTGATTGAAAAGGTACATGTCATGCTTTCCTTCATTGGCTGAGCCATGTTGTAGCTGTATAAAACACTTAGTAGGCAGTATTGTGTGCAGTTTTGGTCGCCACATTACTAGAAGGATATGGAAACTTTGGAGAGACTGCAGAGAAGGTTCACCAGAATGTTGCCTGGTCTCGGCATTGGAAGAAAGGTTAAAAAGACAAGGATTGTTTTCACTGGAAAAACGACAGCTGAGAGCAGGCCTGATAGAGGTCTACGCAATTATGAGAGGCAGGATGAGTAGGGTGGATAGTCAGAGGCTTTTTCCCCAAAGTTGGAGTTTCAGTTACAAGAAGGCACAGGTTCAGGGTGAGAGGGGGGAAAGTTCAAGAGGACTGTGTGAGGGAAGTTTTTCACAGAGACTGGTAGGAGCCTGAAATACACTGCTAGAAGAGGTGGTGGCAGCAGACACGTTGGTGACATTTAAGAGGCATCTGGATGGTTACATGAATAGGGAGGGAATAGAGGGATATGGACTGAATGAGGGCAGAAGGTTTGTTGTTTAGATTAGTTAGGGCATGATGATCGGCACAGACTTGGAGGGCCCAAGGGCCTGTTCCTGTGCTGTACTTCTCTTTTGTTCTTTATTATTTGAAATATCCTTTCAAGGTTTAACTGGCATGCTCCCGAAGAATCTTGTATGTTTCAATAAGTCAACCTCTCATTCTTCTAAAATCCAGCGAGTCAGCCCAATCTATTGAATCTTTTCTCATAAGACAGTCCCTGTTATACTTAGGATCAATTGAGTGACTCTTCTGTGGACCGCCTCCAATGCCAGTATACCTGTCCTTAGATAAGTGGACCAAGTTTCACAGTTTGCATGGTGTGGTCTGAGTAATTTCAGCGAAGTCTCCCTATTGTTGTACTCTCTTTTCTGTGAAATAAATATCAACATTGGAATTGCCTAGCCTTTTGCCAGCTGAACTTAAATCACAGAAAGCTCAGATCTATGTGCACAGGTCCCCAAATCCCCCATGTTGCAGAGTCTTAGACTGGAGGACATAATCTCAGAAAGGAATTGCCCACTTAAAACAGGTGTGGAGGACTTTTTTCTCTAAGAGTAGCAAATCTTTATCTTAAAGAGCTGTTAAATTTGTTTGTTAAGTATGTTCAAGACACGGATTTTTATATGGTAGTGAAATAAAAGGTGGAACAAAAACAGAAATTGTTGGAAAAGCTCATCTGTTCTGGCAGCATCTATGAAGGGAAGTCAGAGTTAATGTTTCAGGTCTGGTGACATTTCCTCAGAACTGATGATAGCTGGAAAATATGGGTTTTTACGCAGAAGAGGGAGGAGGGGAAGTGGTAAGCAGTAAGTTGATAGGTAGGGATAGAGCCCAAAGAGCGAAAAACAATTGGACAGACAAAGGAGTGCATAACCATCAGGCAAGGAGGGTGAATAGCTGATAATAGAGACAGTTAGTGGCTAAGAATGGGTTGTGTGTAATAGCAGACTTTGTGATTTCAATAACCTTTGAGCTTGAACTCCCCATGTCTTAGCTCCCCCCTCGCCCACTAGGCCTTGTAATAACACACAGTCTGCTATTCATTGATTCCAGTTTTGCTAGGGCTCCTTGATGCCACACTGTGTCGAATGTGACCTTAATATCAAGGGCTGTCACTCTCACTTCACACCTAGAAATCAGCTCTTTTTAGTCCATGTTTGAACCAATGGTGTCATAAGGTCAGGAGATGAATGGCGTTGGTGGAATCTAAATTGGGCATCACCAAGCAGATTATTGCTGAGGTGCTGCTTAATGACAGTACTGATGACGCCTTCCATCACTTTACTGATGATCGAGAGGAGACTGATGGAGCTGTAGTTGACCAGGTTGGATTTGTCCTGTTTTTTGTGTACAAGAAATGCCTGTGCAATTTTCCACATTGTTAGGCATGTGCTAGTCGTAGAGCTGTCCAGCATGGAAACAGACCTTTCGGTCCAACTCGTCCATGCTGACCAGATATGCAAAATAAATCTAATCCCATCTGCCAGCATTTGGCCCATATCTTTCTGGACCCTTCCTATTCATATAACCACCCAGATGCCTTTTAAATGTTGTAATTGTACCAGTTTCTACCACTTCCTCTGTCAGCTCTTCTATACATGCACCAGCTTCTGCATGAAAAGGTTACCCCTTGAGTCCCTTTTAAATATTTCCCGTCTCACATTAAACCTTCGCCCTCTAGTTCTGGACACCCTACCCCAGGTAACTATCCTTGCTTATTCACCTTATCCATGTCTCTCATGACTGTATAAACCTCTCTAAGGTCATCGCTCAGCCCCAGAGAAATTAGCCCCAGCTTATTCAGTCCGTCCTGTAATGATGCTGCCTTTAACAAGGTTATGTTATCTTTGTTTTTTTTCCAAGAGGGGTCATAAAGGTAGACATTCTGATATGTCTGGAAATATCTATTTGAAAAGGCTTTTAAGTTTTTTTTAAAACACTTATACAATGAACGGGGAATGGCCAGTGCTCCAATTTTAGGGGTTTTTCTGGTTTGGTTTTAGCAGGCAGTCTGTTTGAAGCTGCTGGTCAAAAAAAACAGCTGGGGAGAAAGTTCCCTGATTCAACAGAGGTTTTCTGGCTTACTCCCTGACATCACTCCTATAAGAACTTATGTTTGATTTACCATTTTTTGCTGAGGGGGCGGTTATTGGGATGTTGCAGGAAATCAGAAAAACTCTTCAATAAGTTGCCTTTTCGTGTGGGTTGGGTTTTCAAATAATAATGTTATTCTAAATTCTGTTTTCTTTTCAAAGTTTGTGAGAAGATTTGTAGCTCGGGTGCTCTTTGTTGTGGTTCTGTTCGCCGAGCTGTGAATTTGTGTTGCATACACTTCGTCCCCTGTCTAGGTGACATCCTCAGTGCTTGGGAGCCTCCTGTGAAGCACTATAATTTCCTCTGGCATTTATAGTAGCTTGTCTCTGCCGCTTACGGTAGTCAGTTCCAGCTGTCCGCTGCAGTGGCCAGTCAGACTACTACGACCACTAGGACTCATAACAGCACACAAACCAACAGCCACTCTCAGACAACAACTCACCAGCACAAAGGACCCGATACCCAGCATGAGCAAAACCAACTTAGTGTACAAAATCCCATGCAAGGACTGCACAAAACACTACATCGGACAAAAAGGAAGACAGCTAATGATCCGTATCCATGAACACCAACTAGCCATGAAACGACATGACCAACTATCCTTAGTAGCCACACACGCAGATGACAAGCAACATGAGTTCGACTGGGACAACACTACTATTATAGGTCAAGCCAAACAGAGAACAGCCAGGGAATTCCTCGAGGCATGGCATGCATCCACAGATTCTATCAACCAACACATCGACCTGGACCCAATATACCGGCCACTGCAGCAGACAGCTGGAACTGACAACCGGAAGCGGCAGAGACAAACCACTATAAGTGCCGGAGGAAACCTCACAGAAGCGCTTCACAGGAGGCTCCCAAGCACTGAGGATGTCTGTTTTCTTTTGTTAGTGTGTACAATGAATTCTGTTTTGCTTCAAGCTGAGTGGTTGGGCCAGCTGCATCACTCCTGGAACATATACCTTACACCTGCTTAACACCACTAGAAAAGTTGGGGTCTGGGCTGCCTTCTTGAAATGTTTTGAGGGGTTGTGGCCTGGTCCATAACACACTCTATAGCTCAAACCGTACAACCCTGGCAACATCTTTGCAAATCTTTTCTGAACCTTTTCAAGTTTCACAACATCCTTCCAAAGCAGGGAGATCAGAATTGAATGCAGTATTCCAAAAGTGGCCAACCAATGTCCTGTACAGTCGCAACGTGCTGTCCCAACTCCGGTACTGAATGCACTGACCAATAAAGAAAAGCATACCAAATGCCTTCTTTACTATCCTATCTACCTGCGACTCCACTTTCAAGGAACTATGAACCTGCACTCCAAGCTCTCTTTGCTCAGTAACACTCGCCAGAACCTTCCCATGAAGTGCATAAGCCCTGCCCTGGTTTGACTTTACAAAACATAGCACCTCACATTTACCTAAAATAAACTCCATTGGCCACTCCTCGGCCCATTGGCCCCCTGATGCCTGAAACATTGATTTTCCTGCTCCTCGGATGCTGCCTGACCTGCTGTGCTTTTCCAGCACCACTCTAATCTAGACACCATCTGATTGCAATCCCATTAAATACTGTGAGGTAATCTTCTTTGCTGTCCACTATACCTCCAATTTTGGTGTCATCTGAAAACTTACTAATCACACTTCCTATATTCACATCTAAGTCATTTACAAAGAAAAGCAGTGGACCCAGCACTGATCCTTGTGGTACACAGCTGGTCCCAGGTCTCCAGTCTGAAAAATAACCCTCTACCACCAACCTCTGTCTTCTACCTGCAAGTGTTGCAACTCTACAGGAAGAGCTTGGCTAGGAGAGTGGAGCACACGTCTTCAGTACTTTATTGCTGGAATGTTGGCAGCCTTTGCAATATGCAATGCTTTCAGTTTCTTGATACAACATGGAATGCATCGAATTGGTTGAAGACTGGTATTGTAATGGTGGGGACAGCTTTATCTTTTGCACTGATGTGCTGTGCTCCTCCGTTATTGAGGACAGGGAGATTTATAGAGCCTCCTGTTCTGGTGAATTTAATTGTCTACCACCATTCCCAATTGGATGTGGCAGGATTTCAGAGCTAAGATCTGGTCCTTTTGTTGTGGAATTGCTTGACTCTATCATTTGCTGATTATGCTGTTTGATATTCACTATGTCCCTTCCTGTCTCACTCTGGGCACATTACCTAAATGTGCCTTGCAATACTGCTAATAGCTTTTATTTTATAAGCCTATTTATCCCATCCAAAATATTGAAATTCTGGTTCACCATCTCTACAGCCCTTGTTGTTTGATTTGCCCAGATACTGGTCCCAGTAAAAGGCAACTGAATTGTCTTCCACTAGAACAGTTCCTTTCTACCCCAATGCTGGTGCCAGTACCTACAAACTGAACTGAAACCCATTCTTCCCACACTAATCTTAGAGTCTTGCATTTACCTTCTTGACTGTATTTACTCTATACTACAACAACAACACATCATCCGTTCTGTCATCGCCATTAGGTTTTATTTAATTTATTAATGAATTACACTCATCCCTATTCCTTATACTTTATAGTAAATTAAATTAGTGTTTATGCCAGAATCAGCCTTATTCTCTACAAGTTATTTTTAAGAAAAAGAGAAAGGCAAAGACCAGAGACCTAAACACCATCTGAAGATGTTACTTTCACTGAAATGAAAGTTCTCTCATTCTTCAGCTTTTAATCTCTACCATTCACTTGCCTCTCTGGAGACTTTGTCTTACAGTACATTATTTAAAGCACCTCTTTTCACCTCTGCACTGAATTCACACTTTGAACTAATTTTACAGGTGTTATCACTTGGATTCTATCTCTGTCAGGCCAAATATCCACACACACTGACCGTACTCCTTCCTAATTGAATATTCCCCTCATTCCAAATCATTTAACCTCCCCCTGCCTTTTAATTAGCAGTGAGTTGATAGGTTAGGGTGACTGGGCAGGAAAGAGAAGTTGAGGCTGAGATGAGATCAACCGTGATCTTATTAAATGGCGGAGCAGTCTCAATGGGCTAACTCGCCTCCTATTGTCCCAGATCTTACGTCCTTCCCTCTTCCCTATTCCTCTCCCTCAATTTCTCTTCCCTTCCTCCTTCATTTACATCCCCACTACCTACCTACCTTCTCTTCCTTCCACCCTTCTCCCATTATCCTCCTCCCTCTGCATCATCTCCACCTCCCCTCCCATGCCTTCTCCTCTCCTTTCTCCTCTCTTCATTCTCCAACCCCATCCTCCCACCCCACCTTGACCTCCACCATTCCCCTCCTCCATAATTAACAATAAGAATGCTATTGAATTTCAAAGCGCAAAGGTTTAGATTCTGTCTTGCTGGCAGTGGTCGTTGCCTGGCACTTTTATGGCATGAGTATTAATGGCCATTTGTCAGCAGGAATCTGGTATTGTCCAATTCTTCCTGAACTTGTCTACTTCCCTTATTCTCACCAACAGTAACCATATATCTTTGCCATGTTATGTCCACCTCATATTGCCTTGTTACTGCTGCACAGGTGTTGCTACCTTTTGTACAGACAATGCTGTGCCATTTGCTGCAGAAGAAGGTCTGTCAGGAATCTTGGCCAATCCTGCTTCAAATGCCCTGGAAGGATTTTCAGATAAGGAATTGAAAGAGTTGGATAGTGAAGGCCGAGCCTTGATCACAAAACATCGAGTCAGGTAACTCATGCCCATTATTGTTAGATCTCAATGGGTAATGAAACTTGAAGTCAGGCCCTAGTATTCCTGGAATAGTGACAGATTAGAGATACAGATTTTCACAAATATGCAGAATCCTCCAATGTTTGACCCAAGATGAAAAAGAGCACAGACCAGATTTCTTAACAAGAATGACCATTTACACAGTCAGTTCTGCTATAACACAGATTCAACGCGTTTCTTCATGCAAATTGGCTTTAATGCGATTGAAGGATTTTGACTCTTGTTTGTAGAATGCAAACTTTCCTTATCTGTATTGGCTATAATGTGATTCTGACCCCATTAGTTTAAATGACACTGCTATTGTGCAAATTCCTTAACGCGAGGTCACACGAGAACAGAACTATCGTGTTATATCAGAATAATTAGCTACTCACTGCTGGCAGAATCTCCATTTATACACCTCCAAGGCTGCAATTCCTCTGTACTTTCTACTATTGCTTGAACCAGCAGCTGTATGAACAGCACTTACAATGTGTATCAGATTACCTGTTTTCAAAAACATGCAGTAATCCTTCAGTAATCATTGCTTTTAAGACTGCTCTTTTCCCATTTCAGTCCATGATTAAAAACACAGAAAAATAAAAGCTTTTCTATACCTTTTCTAACTTGTTAAGCTGGAAATAATTAAAGACACTTCGGTTTCAGTTTGCACTTGACAAATCCATGATTCACATGAACACAGAGTGCCAAATTTACTAAAAAGTCTTGGATCAATCAGATTCTCAGCTACATGTCCACTACCAATGGACATTTTTCACTTTCGGGAAAAATCAATGCTTAAAAGTCTTTGTTTTTCAACTTTAGAACATGTGAGGAGAAGGAAATAATGTTGACAGTGATTAATGTGTACTGTCCCCGTGCGGATCCTGAGATGGAGGACCGTCATCATTACAAGTTGCGTTTCTATCAACTGTTGGAGGCGAGGGCACAGGCTCTGCTGCAGGACGGAGGGTGAGAATGAGTTCTACTGAGTAGGTAGTGATGACCTTATAGCAGTTCTTGAATCTCTCCCTGTTTTACTGCCCCCAATTTCAGGCACACCCACCGCACCCTAATTATAAGACCCAATGGGCTCTCCATTGCCTATACAACCCAAACCCCATTGGGATCTCTGTGCCACATCACAAAGCCAATGAGTCCTCCCCTGGAAGCCCCCAATTCTGGTTGGTGGGGCCATGGATTACAACACAAGCCACCTTTTCCAATCTCAAGATGCCCATAATCCTTTCCTGTCTAATTGTCAGGTTCCCTGCCTAAGAACTACCTCGCACCCACTATGTGTTTGCCCCATCCTAGAATAACTTAGGCCAGCTCTCTCCCACCCTAACTGCTGAGCGAACTCCTGGGTGCTACAAGGAAGGAAGGATTTCCTACTAAGGTGGGTTCCTTACACTGCCATAGTCCCTACCTTTCAGCCAGTACTTCTCTGTAATATCTGATAATAGATTAAATAATTAGATTGATAAATGAGGGCATTCACAAGTGGGTAAGATTAAGTAATCAGTTCTTGGATTATTGTCTGTAGTTGTTAAGGTTGATTTAGTTGAAACAGTTCAAAATGCAGGAGATCTTAGCCCTGTGGAATGGTCTTCCTGCACTGTTGTAGTGTACAGGAAGTGTATTCAGCTGCGTGTCTTGATTTGCCACATGGAGTGCCTGGAGTTGCGGATGGACTCCGTATAGAGCATCCGTGAGGTTGAGTGTGTCATGGATAGCATGTTTAGTGAGCTGGTCACATCACAAGTAAGGACTATACTGATGGAGAAGGGTTGGGTGATCACTAGGAACACAAGCATGGGTAGGCAATGCAGGAGTCCCCTGTGGCCAGTCCCCTTTAACGGGTATACCACCTTGGATACTATTATTGGGCAATTGGCCTCTCTGGAAAGCAACAGCCACACCAATAACACTGCGACTGGCATTATTGTACAGCAAGGAGGGTCGAAGTGTAGACGAGCAGAAAGGACACGGCACTCTATATGCACAGATAGGTGTTCAAAGTTTGTGAGAAGATTTGTAGATCGGGTGCTCGTTGTTGTGGTTCTGATCGCCGAGCTGGGAATTTGTGTTGCGGACGTTTCGTCCCCTGTCTAGGTGACATCCTCAGTGCATGGGAGCCTCCTGTGAAGCGCTTCTGTGATCTTTTCTCTGTGATAGATGAAGGAAAGCCTGTCGATGTCACATACATGGACTTTAGTAAGGCATTTGATAATGTTCCCCATAGTAAATTAATGGAGAAAGTGAAGTTCACATGGTGTGCAGGGTGCTCTGGTTAGGTGGATAAAGAACTGGTTGAATAACAGGAGACAGAGTAGTAGTTGAAGGGAGTTTCTTGAGATGGAGAAAGGTGCCCAGTGGTGTTCCACAGGGGTGAGTGCTGGGGTCACTGTTGTTTGTGATATACATAAGTGATCTGGAAGAAGGTATTGTTGGTCTGATCAGTAAGTTTGCAGATGACACGAAGATTGTGAAGTAGCAGAAAGCATAGGGGACTGTCAAAGAATACAGGAGAATATAAATAGACTGGAGAGTTGGGTGGAGAAGTGGCAGATGGAGTTCAATCTGGGCAAATATGTGATGATGCATTTTGGGAAGTCTATTTCTAGAGTGAAATATACTGAAAAAGAGAAGAGTCTTGGAAAAAGTTGATGAATAGAGAGATCTGGGAGTTCAGGTCCATTGTACTCTGGAGATGTCTGCACAGGTAGGTCATGTTAAAATTATACAAGACTTTGTTTCAGCCTCATTTCGAATACTGTGTACAGTTCTGGTCACCACGTTACCAAAAGGATGTGAACACTTTGGACAGGGTGCAGAGAAGGTTTGTTGCCTGGCATGGAAGATGCTAGCTATGAAGAGAGGTTGAGTAGTTTGGGATTGTTTTCATTAGAAAAAAAGGAGAATTGGGGGTACCTGATTGAGGTTTACAAAGTCATGAAGGGTATAGACAGGGTGGATTGAGATGAGCTTTTTCCCAGGGTGAGGGATTCAAGATGAGAGGCCACGCATTCAAGGTGAGAGGTGAAACATTTAAGGGGGCTACACATGACACGTACTTTACACAGAAGGTGGTAGGTGCCTAGAACACTTTGCCAGAGATAATAGAGGCAGGCATAGTATATTCATTTAAGGTGTGTCTGGACAGATGCATGAGTAGGTGGGGATACAGATGCTTAGGAACTGGGCATTAGGTTTAGGCAGTGGATTTGGATCGGCTCAGGCTTGGAAGGTCGAAGGGCCTGTTCCTGGGCTGTTAATTTTCTTTGTTCTTTGGTCATGTTTTAGAAGTGACCTGTATAAAAAAAGGGGAGTAGTCAGCTCTCTAGCTGAGCTGAGCAGTTTTAGTTCAGTCTTGAACTGGTTGGGAATTCAACAAGGAACTGTGTGGAATCTCTCTCTGTGCTGTTCAACTTCAACCTGTAAGCATGTGTTCCATTTACACTGGTTTTTAAAGGGAGTTTGCTTATTGGGACTGTTGTGTATATTTGGAACAGCATAATTAAGTCTAGTTTGGATAGGCTGGGTTCTGTAGGGGTTCTTTATTCTGTTCTTTGTGTTTGATTGTGTAATTTTGTGAATAAATGTTTGTCTGTTTTAAAATGTAGTAGTCAACCTCACTAATGTGATCTGAGTAATTTTCACTGTACACTTAACAAAATAACTTGTAAAGTCAAGGTCTGAGCTGCCTGCTTAAGAATGTTTTGAGTGGTCTGGCTGAGTCCATAACATGTTTCACAATGAAAGTGACGTGGTGGATGGTGAATCCAGGATATGTTGTTTGAGAGTAAGACCGTATAACAAAATGGTGGTGTTAAGTGTTTTGTAAAGCATTACGGTGACAAATGCCCAGGATCTAATGTAGGAGGGAGATGAGGAAAGTGCTGGCCTTGTATGAAATCTTGGTATCCTTTTTAGTAAGAAGAGAGGTCCCAGAGACTGGAGAATAGCCAATGCTGTTCCTTTGTTTAAGAAGGGCAACAGGGATAATCTGGAAAATTACAGGGCGGGTGAGCCTTATGCCAGTGGTAGGAAAATCTTTGGAACATTTTGAAAAATATGGCCTTATTAGCGATAGGTAGCATGGCTTGTGGAGGGGAAGGTTGTGTCTCATAAATTTAATTAAGGTCTTTGAGAAAGTGATGAAGGACAGGGTGATAGTAATCAAAGGCCTTTCTAAAATCCCTCATGGCAGGCTAATACAAAAGGTAAAGTCACGTGGCATCCACGATGAGTTGGATACAGAACTGGCTGAATCATTGAAGACAGAGTAGCGATGAAAGGGTGTTTTTTTTTACTGCAATTCTGTGACCAGTGGTGTTCCTCAGGAATCAGTGCTGGGACACCTGTTGTTTTTAATGTATAAATGATTTAAGGGAGAATGTAGGTGGCTAGATCAGTAAGTTTATGGGTGCCACAAAGATTGGGGTGGTTGTGGATAGTGGATAGTTTAATCCACACTAATGTGAGGTGATATATTTTAGAATATCTTCTACTTTAGATGTAAGTATACAGTAAATGGTAGAACACTTAGAAACATCAACATGCAGGAAGATCTTGGTATAAAGGTCCATAGTTCCCTGAAAATGGCAACATGACGTGGATGAGGTGGTCATGAAAACATATGGCATGGTACCCTTCATCAGTTGAGGTACAGAGTGTAAAAATTGGCAGGTCATGTTGCAGCTGGATTGAACTTTACTTAGGTCACATTTGGAATATTGTGTTAAGTTCTCATCACCACATTGCCAGAAGGACATAGAGTCATAGTGTCCCTGCAGTAAGGAAGTAGGCCATTCAGCCCACCGAGGTAACATTGACCCTCCAAAGAGTATCCTACCCAGACTCTTTTCTCTCCCCCACCCTCCCACCTCCCAATCCCATTCCTGTAACCCGCATTTCCCATGGCTAATCTACTTAACCTGCACATCTCCAGACACTATTGACAATTTAGTCTGGCCAATCCACCTAATGTGCACATTTTTGGATTGTGGAAGGAATTGGAGCACCCAGAGGAATCCCATACAGAGGTAGGGAGAATATGCAGACTCCACACAGAACTGAACCTGGGTCCTTGGTGCTGTGAGACAGCCATGTGTGGAGGCTTTGGAGAGATTACAGGAATGATTTACCATAATGTTGGGTGGTTTTAGGGAGTATTAGCTATGAAGAGAGAATGGATGAACTTGTTTATTTTTACTTGAACATTGAAGGATGAGGGGTGACTTAATAGAACTTTACAAAATTATGCGGGGTATGGATATTCAAGAGTCTTTCTCCCAGGATAGAAAACTCAATTACTTGGGGACATGGGTTTAAAGTTAAAGTGCTTAAAGGAGCTGTGAGGGCAAATCTTTTACGTGGCGGGTCCTCAATGCCTGGAATGGGCTGCCAGAAGAATAATGCAGGTGGATACAATAGCAATATTTAAGAGGCATCTTGACAGATACATGAATAGACAGGGAATAGAAATATAGGAACTACATAGAAGCAGATGGTTTTTAGTTTCAAAAATCATTATGTCAGCATACTCTTGATGGGCCAAAGGGTTTGTTCCTGTGCTGTATGTTCTTTGCTCTTAAGGCGTGACCTTATAGAGGTTTATAAAATCAAGAGGGGCATGGATAGAGTATATAGACAAGGTCTTTTCCTTGGGGTGGTAGAGTCCAGAACTAGAGGTTTAGAGTGAGAGGGGAAAAAATTTAAAAGGGACCTAAAGGGGCAACTTTTTCACACAGAGGGTGGTGCATGTATGGAATGAACTGCCGGAGGAAGTGGTGGAGGCTGGTACAATTACAATGTTTAAAAGTATCTGGATAGGTATATGAATAGGAAGAGTTTAGAGGGATATGGGCCAAGTGCTGGCAAATGGGATTAGATTAATTTAGGATATTTGGTCGGCATGGACAAGTTGGACCAAAGGGTCTGTTTCCATGCTGTACATCTCTATGACTGTATGATATCCTAAAATTTGGAAATTTACTGTTTGATTTGGTTAAAGTTTTCAAGTGATGAAGGAAACCTAATATAATAGGTAGACCAAAACCACTGTTGGGTGAGTTGAGATCCATTGAGTATAGACTTCAGATGTCGGAGCTTTCAGAGCTGAAATTAGGAAACACTTGTATTCTCCAAGAGGGGAGATGTTTGCAATTTGTTTCTGCAAGTATCAGTTGTTAGTTTTACATTTTTTTTCTTGATAGAACTTTGTTAGGCAAAATGATCAGAGAGAAAGGCAGGTATTTGCAGTTACATCTCAGATCAGCTGCAAACTGCTGATTGACAGGACAGATCTGAGAGGCAGAATATCCCGCTGCAGTTTGAGTGTCAGAATTGAGGATGGAGCTGAATGGTCATCTCCTGTTCCTATCTAACAGACTGATTCCTAGCTGAATGGCCCATTGTGTTCCAATCAGTTCGGATTAATGGTTGGCTTTTGTTGCTGGTGCTGGTCTTGGGTTTTACTGCATTTTGCTCTTAACACTTGGTTTTCCCTGAAACAGGAATGTGATTGTTTTGGGAGATCTGAACACTGCACACAGGCCCATCGACCACTGTCAACCAGGCGATCTGGTAAGTCAACACAGCAAAATCTCATTGTAACTCTGAGAACATCCCATTGCCTGACGTCTCCATTCACCTTGTGGGAAAACTGTAAATCAGATGGGATAATCCTTATTATAGATTATCTCATTCATGTAAGGTTGTATTGTGAATGTAATATTGCTGCCTGGGAATTCTGTTATAAGTAACTCACCCTCTGATTCTTCAGAGGCTGTCCACCATGCAAGGGACAAGTCAGGAGTGTGATGGAATACTCCCCACTTACCTGAATGAGTGCAGCTCTAACAATACTTGGGAACTTAACACCAAATGGACAGAGAAGTCAGCATGATTGGTACCATATCCACTACCTTCAACATTTACCCCTTTCATCACTGATGCAGAGTGACAGCAGTCCATACAATCTACAAGATGTTCTGCAGTGACTCACTAAAGCACCTTGCAAACCTGTGCCCTCTGTCCCCTAGGTCAAGGGCAACACACACATTGGAACACTATCACCTGAAACTTCTTTCCTAACCAAGGATAAGCAAAAATGCTGACATTGCCAGCAATGCTCACATCTGTGAACCAATAAAAATAAATTCCAAATAATTGCACTCCTGTCCTTAGGGCTCTGCTATTCCCCTTTCCTCCAAGGGTCCTATGTTCTATTACTTAGTGTTTGTTACCTGCAGAATCAATTCAGTGAGTATCCAGATCGCGTGTGGATGGACAAGTTCCTGTCTTGTGCTTCTGATCAGTTGCAATTAAATGAAATCAATCAAAATTCTGACAGCAAATCAGGACTGGACTTGAGAGAGAAGAGCAGATATGGGCTTTTTGTGGATACGTTCCGTTTCTTCCATCCAACAGAGAAAGAAGCTTATACCTGTTGGCGAACAAGTACAGGAGCTCGCAAAACAAACTATGGAACAAGGATTGATTACATCTTTGTGAACAAATCCCTGGCAGAAACTGAATTGGAGAGCTGCATCCTGATGCCGGAGTTTGAAGGATCAGATCATTGCCCAGTCAAAGTGTTTTTAAAGAGCCACTGTGTCCCAGCCACTAAATGTCCTCCACTTTGCACCAAATACATGCCAGAATTCGCTGGTCAACAACAAAAACTTTCCAAATTCCTGGTAAATATTCAGGAAAATCAAAGCAGATTGGATTTCCAGAATTATGCAGAAACTAATCAGAATTCTATGTTGAATCCCCAGACAAAAAAAGTGAAACTGGATCAAAGACAAACGGGGAAAGGTTTAATGAGAAAGAAAGGAAAAAATGGTCGAAGCAATTCTCATCTCTCGAGAAATTTACTGCAGTTTTTCAAACCAGCTGACACTAATCCAGCTTCCAAGTTGAAAACATGTGATGCCGTGGGTCTCTTTAATAAAACTGCTCCCACTGTGACTGGGCAACAGCAAGCCGATAGCAAGGAAATTAAACAGGACATCCAGATAGAGAATCCACAAAGTTCATCACAAGCTATTTTTTGGAAGTCATTACTGAAAGGACAGCCTCCTCCCCCAAACTGTTCTGGGCATCGCGAACCATGTATGCTACGTGTTGTCAGGAAATCTGGGCCTAATCAAGGCAGGCAGTTCTATATCTGTCCACGCCCTGAAGGGTCTGCCTCAAACCCTGAATCGAGATGTAATTTTTTCCGCTGGGTGAACACAAGAAGCTGAATACAATAACATGGAGGGCAGGCTGGTAGAGTCAAGCAGTGGGAAAGAAATGGAGGCACTGGGAGAGAGTGGAGGAGGAAGGGAAGTAGTGACACAGGTGAGGGAGATGTTGGGGATAAGAGTGACTGGGAAAGGGAGGGAAAGTGGCAGAAAGAGAAATGAAGCTGGGGAGGGAGGGGTAGCAAAATGGGGACCGTAGGAAGAGTGGGTTGAGGACAGCATCCCTACTTTTGCATTGGGCACACGGGAGGGTGGGGGGTGGGGTGAAAGGATAGAAAGTGCTCCAATGTTCAAATGTTCAGTGAATTACCATTTGCTGTCAGTCTATATTTGTTTTTCTTTTTATAAAAATAATAAATTTTAATAAAAAATATGGATTTGAGCAGCAGGAACCTAAGCAGTCTTACATTGTGGAGCGAGAGAAACAGTTAACCTTTTGGGACCCAATATGACTTCATTTAAATTCTGAAGAAGAGTCGCTGGACTGAGCGGTAACTTACTCTCCATGGATGCTGCAAGATCTGTTGCATTCCTCCACCATTTTGTTTTTATTTTAGATCTCCAGCATCCACAATACTTTGCTTTTATTTATGTGTTTGTTATGACTGACAGGAGGTATTCATTAGTAATCAAGCCCAAATTCTCCAATAGTCTCACCTTTAGTATAAACATTGATGCAGTCACTAAAATGGCTAACTGATCCTCTTTGTGCTACTATTGAAAACAAAGTGACTTTCACCTAGTTTCATTATTCGACCCCAAATTAACCCATTTATTATAAACAAAACTCATTCTTAAAGGTGACAAAATTGGTTAACAGTGAAATAGTATCCAGAATTAGAACTACAGAGGAACCTCTATTATCTGAATGAGATGGAAGGGCACAATTCAGATAATTGATTATTTGGTTAATTGATTCAATGCCTTTCCTCTGGGGCTCTGAGTTTTCTGTTAAGTCTGCTCCCTGCTCAAGAGACTAGGCAGCAGCACACCGTGCACGAGCCCATGCCTATCCCCACCCTTGCCCCCCCATCCGTCCCCAACTCTGTCCAACACCACCCCCCATCTGCTCTTTCCCCCCCCCCCCCAAACCTATCCAACACCAACCCCCTTCCTGCCCACCCCTGCCAGTGCCACCCCCCCACCCCTGCCCACCTCCCAACCCTTTTCAACACTACCCCCCCCCCCCCCCCCCCCCCATGCTCACCAATCCCCTTGTGGGCAACCTTTTTGGGGGGGGGAGGGGAAGTCAGTCTTCAAATAGAGCGCACGTGCGTACGCGCACACACACACACACACACACACACACGTGTTTACTGCGACTTCTTGATAGATTCCACCTTTGCCCTGTACAGGACAATGTTGGAGAGATTATCTGGGGAAGTGGGGTTTAGGGTATACATCCGTGTAGAACTTCAGGGAGAGAGAGAGCACGGTCAGTCATTTAGAGACTGTTCCTGGGCTCCCATCAATGTCCAAGACTGTTCTCGGTAGCATTTCAGTAAGCCGAGTTCACTTTTAATCACTGTAAACAAAAGACGCAATCAGGTTGGACACACGTCTTTGGTGTAATGCTTCTATCGGCACCTCGAGATCTCCTCCGGATAATCCGAAATTCGTATAATTGATATTTCGATCATCTAGGTTCCTCTGTATATTTCTGTAATTCCAAATGTGTTCGTGTCTGTATAATAGTCTATCGTCAAAAGGATGTTTAAGAATAACAAAAGGGCAAAAATATTTCCTGTGAGCTAAGGGTTTGAAACCAAAGTATAGAGAATGCAGATTTTTCATAGTCCACTGAGTTTCTTGTTGATGAAATCAAATTACTGACAGCTGTAGACTAATGGAACAACTTCAGTATAAATTATAAATAAGCCTTTGTAAAGTGGCCAGCCTTCAACATTTCAGGATTAATGAGGTAGTCAGAAATACTGGTAATTAAAGCATAATTTCTTAATTTCCCTGTCTTTTGAACCCAGGCAAACAAAGCATGGAGCAGGTTTCTGTACTTAACAAAGTTTACTGTTTATTACAACTAAATAGATTCCAGCTACAGTTAGACAAATTCTTGGCAGTGTGGAGGAACAGTGGGATCTTGGTGTGCAGGTACATCGATCCCTTAAAATTGCCACCTAGGTGGACAGGGTTGTTAAGAAAGCATATGGTGTTTTGGCTTTCATTAACAGGGGGATTGAGTTTAAGAGCCGTGCGATCTTGTTGCAGCTCTATAAAACTTTGGTTAGACCGCACTTGGAATACTGTGTCCAGTTCTGGTCGCCCTATTATAGGAAAGATGTGGATGCTTTGGAGAGGGTTCAGAGGAGGTTTACCAGGATGCTGCCTGAAATGGAGGGCTTACCTTACGAAGAGAGGTTGACTGAGCTGGAAAATAGAAGGAAGAGAGAGGACCTAATTGAGTGTACAAGACAATGAGAGGCATAGATAGAGTTGATAGCCAGAAACTTTTTCCCAGGGCAGAAATTGTTAACACAAGGGGCCATAGTTTTAAGCTGTTTGGCGCAAAGTATAGAGGGGATGTCAGAGGCGGGTACTTTATGCAGAGAGTTGTGAGAGCATGGAATGCGTTGCCAGCAGCAGTTGTGGAAGCGAGGTCATTGGGGATATTTAAGAGACATGCATATGGTCACAGAAATTTGAGGGTGCATACATGAGGATCAATGGTCGGCACAACATCGTGGGCTGAAGAGTCTGTTCTGTGCTGTACTGTTCTATGTTCTATAATCCCCTTATAAAACCTCCACTACACAAACACAGACAAAAAGCATTACATGATTGGAAGTGAGGCTGGAGATTGCAGGATAATTTTTAGTTCCTCTGTGGTCTTTGGGGAAATGTCAGCAGAATGAAAAATGGCTAATGTGGTTCCACTTTGTAGGAAGAGTGATAGAGATGTACCAAGAAATTTTAGATGAACCAGACCGGTGAGTCTCATGTCAATGGTAGGGAAACTATTAGAGCAAATTCTGAGGGTGGAAATAAATGCCCACTTGAAAAGTCATGGGTTGATTAGGGTTTGTCAGCATGACTTTGTCAGAGGGAGGTAATGCCAAACAAATTTGTTAGAATGTTTTGCAAATATGATTGTTTGTGGATGGGAGATGTTTAGTTGGTGTAATTTATATGGATTTTAGCAAAGCTTTTGATAAGATCCTACATGGGACGCTGGTTGAGAATGCTGAAGCACATGGAATCAAAGAATATATGGTGAGATGGATCAGAAACTGGTTTAGTAATAAGTCACAAAGGATAATGGTAGAAAGATGTTCGAGTGACTGGAGGCCATGTGCCACAAGGATTAGTATGGGGACCCTTATTGTTTGTTAAATGCATAAATGATATATGAAAATATGGGGGAATGTTAAGCACATTTGCAGACAGCACCAAGATTTGTAGAGTGGTTGATAGTGTGCTGAGAAGAAGATACAGTTGGGTTAGTCAAAAGGGTAGACCAATGGCAGATGGTACTTAACCCTGGTAAGTGCAAGGTGATGCACTTTGGAAGAAGAAACAAGATAAGGAAGTATTGAATAAATGGCAGGACACTGAGTAGTTTAGTGGAACAGAGGGATATTATGTTCAAGCAAATGGCAGATGTTGAATGGTCACTGGCATCTGATGGAAGAGGCGATCGGTCTATCGGGGAGTGGTTAGAGTTTGAAATAGCTATTGGACTTTGTTGTCTGTAAAAGAATGGAATGAGGCTGTTCATGCTACAATTGGCGATTGGGTTAGGTTCCAGTGTTCAGGCAGACGATACATCACAGTCTCCCTTGTGATTTTCCAGTCACATTTTAGAGTTTAAAGAATCAAGCAAATGTGCTGTTTTTTTTGGCTCATGTTCAGCATTATTACTCATATAAAATAAGTATTTCTGCTGGTCAACATTGCCACATTACAATTCAGGGTTGAATGCATACCCATTGAATGGGTCTGATTGGTATCCTTTTGTTTACTTGCTTGTGTTAACAGTCCGCCAAGTCAGTCTTCTGTTTCATTCCTGAAGAATATCAATAACTGATGTTCATGTGATCCTATTCTCTGAATATCATTTGCTTCCATTCTTGGCACACTAGTTCCTCAGATTTTGTATTTCATGTCTGGAAATATAAGTAACTAGTGTTTATTAGTGAATGTAGGTGGTTAAATCAAGGTTAGTTGGGCAGAGGCATGTAAGTAATAGAATCAACGTGACCCAATGATAGGGTAGGTCAGGAGTTTATGATTACAATCTGAAATAGGAATTGCAGGTTAGGCTTAAGAACTATGTTTGGTGTCGGATTTAAGTTTAAGATTCAGATTAAGATTTAGAGTTAAAATCGAGGTGGGGTCAGAATTAAGATTAGGGCTTAGGGTTAGCTCAGAGCTGGGTGGTGTGGTTTAGGATTAGAGAAAGTGTTAGCAATAGGGTAAGGGATAGTTGCAAGGTTTGTGAAGGTTTGTAGCTCAGGTTGAGGTTTAGGGTGGAGGTGTGATATCCAGACGTTTCAATACCTGGCTAGGTAACATCATCAGTGGCGACCTCCAAGTGAGCTTTCTCCTGGATGCGTTTCCTGGGGCTTGTGGTGATGTGATTTCCTGTTCGTTTTCTGAGAGGTTGATAGATGGCATCTAGATCTATGTGCTTGTTTATGGTGTTGTGGTTGGAGTGCCAGGCCTCTAGGAATTCTCTGGCATGTCTTTGCTTAGCCTGTCCCAGTCGAAATGGTGGTTTTTTTCATCCATGTGTAGGGCTATGAGTCTACAAACAACAGCGGCACACCCATGGGATCTCTGCTATCAGGCTTTATAGCAGAAGCTGTAATGCAAAGGCTGGAACAAACAACCCTACCAATCATCAAACCAAATATCTGGGTTCGCTACGTAGATGACACCTTTATCATCACAAAGCGAAACAAGGTAGAAGAGACATTTAACATCATCAACAACACCCTCACAGGCATCAAGGTCACCAAGGAGGAAGAAACTGACAACAAACTCGCATTTCTGGACGTCACAGTTTTAGTGTCTGTTTCTCGTTACCTGTTTCACGCCCTCTGTTTCTCGCCCACGACGAGGGCTGTGCTCACCTGGTGAAGGGTTAAGGGTTGAGAGTTGAGGGTCGGCCTTGACAGCCGGGGTAGGGTCAGGATTAGGGTTATATGGTTATAGAGTAAGAGAGGGAGGCCGGCGATAGGGGTAGGGTTAGGGTTGCGATAGTGTTAGGGTTAGGGTTACCAGCGATCAGGTAAGGATTCGGGTTAGGGTTAGGGAGGCACGTGCGAGAGGGTTAGGGTAGGTTTAGGGTTAGGCCTGTGATAGGTTTAGGGTTAGGGTTAGCGATAGGGTTTAGGGATATGGTTAGGGTTAGCCTGCGATAGGGTGAGGGATACCTGTGATAGGGTTAGGGTTACGATTAAGGTTATGGTGAGGGTTAGGGTTGGATTAGCCTTGTGTTAGGGTTAGGGAGGCCCGTGCGCTAGGGCTAGGGTTAGGGTTAGGGTGGTAGGGTTAGGGTTAGGGTTGTGGTTTGTGGTTAGGGTTAAGGTTAGGGAGGCCCGTGCGATTGGGTTAGGGTTAGGGAGGGAGGCCCGTTAGGGTTAGGGTTAGCCCGCGATAGGGTTAGGGTTAGCCTTCGATAGGCTTAGGGTTAGCCTTGATAGGGCTAGGGCTAGGGCTAGGGTTTGGGTTAGGGTTAGGGTTAGGCCCTGCGATAGGGTTTGGGTTAGGGTTAGGGAGGCCCGTGCTGCGATAGGCC
>NC_092785.1:0-47234 GCF_047496795.1 Chiloscyllium punctatum
GGGACAGGGACACTGAGAGACTCCCCCCCCCTCACTGAGGGACAGGGACACAGAGAGACTCCCCCCCCCTCACTGAGGGACAGGGACACAGAGAGATTCCCCCCTCACTGAGGGACAGGGACACAGAGAGACTCCCCCCCCCCTCACTGAGGGACAGGGACACAGAGAGACTCCCCCCTCACTGAGGGACAGGGACACAGAGAGACTCCCCCCCCCCCTCACTGAGGGACAGGGACACAGAGAGACTCCCCCCCTCACTGAGGGACAGGGACACAGAGAGACTCCCCCCCCCCCTCACTGAGGGACAGGGACACAGAGAGACTCCCCCCTCACTGAGGGACAGGGACACAGAGAGACTCCCCCCCTCACTGAGGGACAGGGACACAGAGAGACTCCCCCTCCCCCTCACTGAGGGACAAGGACACAGAGAGACTCCCCCCCTCACTGAGGGACAGGGACACAGAGAGACTCCCCCCCTCACTGAGGGACAGGGACACAGAGAGACTCCCCCCCTCACTGAGGGACAGGGACACAGAGAGACTCCCCCCTCCTCACTGAGGGACAGGGACACAGAGAGACTCCCCCACCCCCCTCACTGAGGGACAGGGACACAGAGAGACTCCCCCCTCACTGAGGGACAGGGACACAGAGAGACTCCCCCCCCCTCACTGAGGGACAGGGACACAGAGAGACTCCCCCCTCCTCACTGAGGGACAGGGACACAGAGAGACTCCCCCCCCCCCCTCACTGAGGGACAGGGAACAGAGAGACTCCCCCCCCCTCACTGAGGGACAGGGACACAGAGAGACTCCCCCCTCCCTCACTGAGGGACAGGACACAGAGAGACTCCCCCCTCCCTCACTGAGGGACAGGGACACAGAGAGACTCCCCCTCACTGAGGGACAGGGACACAGAGAGACTCCCCCCTCACTGAGGGACAGGGACACAGAGAGACTCCCCCCTCACTGAGGGACAGGGACACAGAGAGACTCCCCCCCCCCTCACTGAGGGACAGGGACACTGAGAGACTCCCCCCCCCCTCACTGAGGGACAGGGACACAGAGAGACTCTCCCCCCCTCACTGAGGGACAGGGACACAGAGAGACTCCCCCCCTCACTGAGGGACAGGGACACAGAGAGACTCCCCCCACCCCTCACTGAGGGACAGGGACACAGAGAGACTCCCCCTCCCCCTCACTGAGGGACAAGGACACAGAGAGACTCCCCCCCCCCTCACTGAGGGACAGGGACACAGAGAGACTCCCCCCCCCCCTCACTGAGGGACAGGGACACAGAGAGACTCCCCCCCCCTCACTGAGGGACAGGGACACAGAGAGACTCCCCACTCACTGAGGGACAGGGACACAGAGAGACTCCCCCCTCCCTCACTGAGGGACAGGGACACAGAGAGACTCCCCCCTCGCTGAGGGACAGGGACACAGAGAGACTCCCCCCCCCCCCCTCACTGAGGGACAGGGACACAGAGAGACTCCCCCCTCCCCCTCACTGAGGGACAGGGACACAGTGAGACTCCCCCCTCACTGAGGGACAGGGACACAGAGAGACTCCTCCCTCACTGAGGGACAGGGACACAGAGAGACTCCCCCCCTCCTCACTGAGGGACAGGGACACAGAGAGACTCCCCCCTCACTGAGGGACAGGGACACAGAGAGACTCCCCCCTCACTGAGGGACAGGGACACAGAGAGACTCCCCCCCCCCCACTGAGGGACAGGGACACAGAGAGACTCCCCCCCCCCTCACTGAGGGACAGGGACACAGAGAGACTCCCCCTCACTGAGGGACAGGGACACAGAGAGACTCCCCCCCCCTCACTGAGGGACAGGGACACAGAGAGACTCCCCCCTCCCCCTCACTGAGGGACAGGGACACAGAGAGACTCTCCCCCCCCCTCACTGAGGGACAGGGACACAGAGAGACTCCCCCCCCCCTCACTGAGGGACAGGGACACAGAGAGACTCCCCCCCCCCTCACTGAGGGACAGGGACACAGAGAGACTCCCCCCTCCCCCTCACTGAGGGACAGGGACACAGAGAGACTCTCCCCCCCCCTCACTGAGGGACAGGGACACAGAGAGACTCCCCCCCCCCCTCACTGAGGGACAGGGACACAGAGAGACTCCCCCCCACCCTCACTGAGGGACAGGGACACAGAGAGACTCTCCCCACTCACTGAGGGACAGGGACACAGAGAGACTCCCCCCCCCCCTCACTGAGGGACAGGGACACAGAGAGACTCCCCCCTCACTGAGGGACAGGGACACAGAGAGACTCCCCCCCCCCTCACTGAGGGACAGGGACACAGACTCCCCCCCACCCCTCACTGAGGGACAGGGACACAGAGAGGACTCCCCCCTCACTGAGGGACAGGGACACAGAGAGACTCCCCCCCCCCTCACTGAGGGACAGGGACACAGAGAGACTCCTCCCCCCCTCACTGAGGGACAGGGACACAGAGAGACTCCCCCCTCACTGAGGGACAGGGACACAGAGAGACTCCCCCCACCCCTCACTGAGGGACAGGGGACACAGAGAGACTCCCCCCTCACTGAGGGACAGGGACTGTGTGATTGTGATGAATAAACTCACCATAGACTTGCAGAGTAACCGTTCCTGTATAATCTCTTCCTCCTCCTGTAACAGTCACTGTGTAAATCCCTCCATCATCCAACCTCAGGTCATTTATCTGAAGGGTCAGGTTCGTGTGCACTTTAACCCTTCCTTCAAACCCGGTGTCCTTAAATATTTTAATTTTCCCGTCACTGGTGTCCACTCGAGCGATAGTTGCTGTACGACCAATTTCACGGAATTTCCAGGAGATTTCTGCCTCCTCTGGGATGGGGTCTATTTCCACAGGTAACCAGGGCAGAGTGTCCCACAGTCCCATTCACAGGGAGAGCTGGAGTTTTAATATCCACCACACCCTGACCTTCAAATGGAGAAGATATCAATGTTAGTTACTCTTTCCCTGTCCAATCCCCTGTCTCACTCTCTCTATATACCTGTTTTCTCTCTGAGGGACCTGTTTTCTCTCTGAGGGTTTCAGTGGGGTGGGTACCAGAGTCAGTGGAGGAAGAGTAGAAAAGTGACACGTCCAGTGCTTAGAGCACTGGGCAGGAGCTGTCTTAGCCAGAGAGCAGTCATACATCGATGCAGGCTGGGTGATCCCAATGAAATGACCTTTAACCCCCAGGAAAGTTGTACTATCAGACTCCCCCCGCCTCACTGAGGGACAGGGACACAGAGAGACTCCCCCACCCCCCCTCACTGAGGGACAGGGACACAGAGAGACTCCCCCCCCCCCTCACTGAGGGACAGGGACACAGAGAGACTCCCCCCTCACTGAGGGACAGGGACACAGAGAGACTCCCCCCCCCCTCACTGAGGGACAGGGACACAGAGAGACTCCCCCCCCCCCCTCACTGAGGGACAGGGACACAGAGAGACTCCTCCCTCACTGAGGGACAGGGACACAGAGAGACTCCCCCCTCACTGAGGGACAGGGACACAGAGAGACTCCCCCACCCCCCCTCACTGAGGGACAGGGACACAGAGAGACTCCCCCCCCCCTCACTGAGGGACAGGGACACAGAGAGACTCCCCCCTCACTGAGGGACAGGGACACAGAGAGACTCCCCCCCCCCCTCACTGAGGGACAGGGACACAGAGAGACTCCTCCCCACCCTCACTGAGGGACAGGGACACAGAGAGACTCCTCCCCACCCTCACTGAGGGACAGGGACACAGAGAGACTCCCCCACCCCTCACTGAGGGACAGGGACACAGAGAGACTCCCCCACCCCTCACTGAGGGACAGGGACACAGAGAGACTCCCCCCTCGCTGAGGGACAGGGACACAGAGAGACTCCCCTCTCACTGAGGGACAGGAACACAGAGAGACTCCCCCCTCACTGAGGGACAGGGACACAGAGAGACTCCCCACCCCTCACTGAGGGACAGGGACACAGAGAGACTCCCCCACCCCTCACTGAGGGACAGGACACAGAGAGACTCCCCCACCTCTCACTGAGGGACAGGGACACAGAGAGACTCCCCCACCCCTCACTGAGGGACAGGGACACAGAGAGACTCCTCCCCACCCTCACTGAGGGACAGGGACACAGAGAGACTCCCCCCTCACTGAGGACAGCGACACAGAGAGACCTCCCCCCCCCTCACTGAGGGACAGGGACACAGAGAGACTCCCCCCTCACTGAGGGACAGGGACACAGAGAGACTCCTCCCCACCCTCACTGAGGGACAGGGACACAGAGAGACTCCCCCCCCCCCCTCACTGAGGGACAGGGACACAGAGAGACTCCCCCCTCACTGAGGGACAGGGACACAGAGAGACTCCCCCCCCCTCACTGAGGGACAGGGACACAGACTCCCCCCCACCCTCACTGAGGGACAGGGACACAGGGAGACTCCCCCCTCCCCCTCACTGAGGGACAGGGACACTGAGAGACTCCCCCCTCACTGAGGGACAGGGACACTGAGAGACTCCCCCCTCACTGAGGGACAGGGACACAGAGAGACTCCCCCTCCCCTCACTGAGGGACAGGGACACAGAGAGACTCCCCCCTCACTGAGGGACAGGGACACAGAGAGACTCCCCCCCCCCTCACTGAGGGACAGGGACACAGAGAGACTCCCCCCCCCCTCACTGAGGGACAGGGACACAGAGAGACTCCCCCTCCTCACTGAGGGACAGGGACACAGTGAGACTCCCCCCTCACTGAGGGACAGGGACACAGAGAGACTCCCCTCCCCCCCTCACTGAGGGACAGGGACACAGAGAGACTCCCCCCCCCCCCTCACTGAGGGACAGGGACACAGAGAGACTCCCCCCCCCTCACTGAGGGACAGGGACACAGAGAGACTCCCCCCACCCTCACTGAGGGACAGGGACACAGAGAGACTCCCCCCCCCCCTCACTGAGGGACAAGGACACAGAGAGACTCCCCCCTCACTGAGGGACAGGGACACAGAGAGACTCCACCCCCCCCCCCCCTCACTGAGGGACAGGGACACAGAGAGACTCCCCCCTCACTGAGGGACAGGGACACAGAGAGACTCCCCCCCCCTCACTGAGGGACAGGGACACAGAGAGACTCCCCCCCCTCACTGAGGGACAGGGACACAGAGAGACTCCCCCCCCCTCACTGAGGGACAGGGACACAGAGAGACTCCCCACTCACTGAGGACAGGGACAGAGAGAGACTCCTCCCCCCCCTCACTGAGGGACAGGGACACAGAGAGACTCCCCCCTCACTGAGGGACAGGGACACAGAGAGGCTCCCCCCTCACTGAGGGACAGGGACACAGAGAGACTCCCCCCCCTCACTGAGGGACAGGGACACAGAGAGACTCCCCACTCACTGAGGGACAGGGACACAGAGAGACTCCCCCCTCACTGAGGGACAGGGACACAGAGAGACTCCCCCCTACCCCCTCACTGAGGGACAGGGACACAGAGAGACTCCCCCCCCCCCTCACTGAGGGACAGGGACACAGAGAGACTCCCCCCCTTCACTGAGGGACAGGGACACAGAGAGACTCCCCCCCCCCTCACTGAGGGACAGGGACACAGAGAGACTCCCCCCCTTCACTGAGGGACAGGGACACAGAGAGACTCCCCCCCCCTCACTGAGGGACAGGGACACAGAGAGACTCGCCCCCCCCCCCCTCACTGAGGGACAGGGACACAGAGAGACTCCCCCCCCCTCACTGAGGGACAGGGACACAGAGAGACTCCCCCCTCACTGAGGGACAGGGACACAGAGAGACTCCCCCCCTTCACTGAGGGACAGGGACACAGAGAGACTCCCCCCCCCCTCACTGAGGGACAGGGACACAGAGAGACTCCCCCCCTTCACTGAGGGACAGGGACACAGAGAGACTCCCCCCCCCTCACTGAGGGACAGGGACACAGAGAGACTCCCCCCCCCCCTCACTGAGGGACAGGGACACAGAGAGACTCCCCCCCCCCCCCTCACTGAGGGACAGGGACACAGAGAGACTCCCCCCTCACTGAGGGACAGGGACACAGAGAGACTCCCCCCCCCCCCCTCACTGAGGGACAGGGACACAGAGAGACTCCCCCCCCCCTCACTGAGGGACAGGGACACAGAGAGACTCCCCCCTCCCCCTCACTGAGGGACAGGGACACAGAGAGACTCCCCCCTCCCCCTCACTGAGGGACAGGGACACAGAGAGACTCCCCCCCTCACTGAGGGACAGGGACACAGAGAGACTCCCCCCTCCCCCTCACTGAGGGACAGGGACACAGAGAGACTCCCCCCCCCCCCCTCACTGAGGGACAGGGACACAGAGAGACTCCCCCCCCCCCTCACTGAGGGACAGGGACACAGAGAGACTCCTCCCCACCCTCACTGAGGGACAGGGACACAGAGAGACTCCCCCCCCCCTCACTGAGGGACAGGGACACAGAGAGACTCCACCCCCCTCACTGAGGGACAGGGACACAGAGAGATTCCCCCCCCCCCTCACTGAGGGACAGGGACACAGAGAGACTCCCCCCTCACTGAGGGACAGGGACACAGAGAGACTCCCCCCTCACTGAGGGACAGGGACACAGAGAGACTCCCCCCCCCCTCACTGAGGGACAGGGACACAGAGAGACTCCTCCCCACCCTCACTGAGGGACAGGGACACAGAGAGACTCCCCCCCTCACTGAGGGACAGGGACACAGAGAGACTCCCCCCACCCCCCTCACTGAGGGACAGGGACACAGAGAGGCTCCTCCCCACCCTCACTGAGGGACAGGGACACAGAGAGACTCCCCCCCCCCCTCACTGAGGGACAGGGACACAGAGAGACTCCTCCCCACCCTCACTGAGGGACAGGGACACAGAGAGACTCCCCCCCCTCACTGAGGGACAGGGACACAGAGAGACTCCCCCCCCCCTCACTGAGGGACAGGGACACAGAGAGACTCCCCCCCACCTCACTGAGGGACAGGGACACAGAGAGACTCCCCCCTCACTGAGGGACAGGGACACAGAGAGACTCCCCACTCACTGAGGGACAGGGACACAGAGAGACTCCCCCCACCCCCCTCACTGAGGGACAGGGACACAGAGAGGCTCCTCCCCACCCTCACTGAGGGACAGGGACACAGAGAGACTCCCCCCACCCTCACTGAGGGACAGGGACACAGAGAGACTCCCCCCTCACTGAGGGACAGGGACACAGAGAGACTCCCCCCTCACTGAGGGACAGGGACACAGAGAGACTCCTCCCTCACTGAGGGACAGGGACACAGAGAGACTCCTCCCTCACTGAGGGACAGGGACACAGAGAGACTCCCCCCCCCCCTCACTGAGGGACAGGGACACAGAGAGACTCCCCCCCCCCTCACTGAGGGACAAGGACACAGAGAGACTCCCCCCTCACTGAGGGACAGGGACACAGAGAGACTCCCCCCCCCCTCACTGAGGGACAAGGACACAGAGAGACTCCCCCCCCCCTCACTGAGGGACAAGGACACAGAGAGACTCCCCCCTCACTGAGGGACAGGAACACAGAGAGACTCCCCCCCCTCACTGAGGGACAGGGACACAGTGAGACTCCCCCCTCCCCTCACTGAGGGACAGGGACACAGAGAGACTCCCCCCTCACTGAGGGACAGGGACACAGAGAGACTCCCCCCCTCACTGAGGGACAGGGACACAGAGAGACTCCCCCTCCTCACTGAGGGACAGGGACACAGTGAGACTACCCCCTCCCCCTCACTGAGGGACAGGGACACAGAGAGACTCCCCCCTCACTGAGGGACAGGGACACAGAGAGACTCCCCCCCCTCACTGAGGGACAGGGACACAGAGAGACTCCCCCTCCTCACTGAGGGACAGGGACACAGAGAGACTCCCCCCTCACTGAGGGACAGGGACACAGAGAGACTCCCCCCCCCCCCCTCACTGAGGGACAGGGACACAGAGAGACTCCCCCCCCCCTCACTGAGGGACAGGGACACAGAGAGACTCCCCCCTCACTGAGGGACAGGGACACAGAGAGACTCCCCCTCTCACTGAGGGACAGGGACACAGAGAGACTCCCCCCTCACTGAGGGACAGGGACACAGAGAGACTCCCCCCCTCACTGAGGGACAGGGACACAGAGAGACTCCCCCTCTCACTGAGGGACAGGGACACAGAGAGACTCCCCCCTCACTGAGGGACAGGGACACAGAGAGACTCCTCCCTCACTGAGGGACAGGGACACAGAGAGACTCTCCCCCCTCACTGAGGGACAGGGACACAGAGAGACTCCCCCCTCACTGAGGGACAGGGACACAGAGAGACTCCCCCCCTCACTGAGGGACAGGGACACAGTGAGACTCCCCCCTCACTGAGGGACAGGGACACAGAGAGACTCCCCCCTCACTGAGGGACAGGGACACAGAGAGACTCCCCCCCCCTCACTGAGGGACAGGGACACAGAGAGACTCCCCCCCCCCTCACTGAGGGACAGGGACACAGAGAGACTCCCCCCTCACTGAGGGACAGGGACACAGAGAGACTCCCCCCCCCCCCTCACTGAGGGACAGGGACACAGAGAGACTCCCCCCCCCCCCTCACTGAGGGACAGGGACACAGAGAGACTCCCCCCTCACTGAGGGACAGGGACACAGAGAGACTCCCCCCCCCCTCACTGAGGGACAGGGACACAGAGAGACTCCCCCCCCCCCTCACTGAGGGACAGGGACACAGAGAGACTCCCCTCTCACTGAGGGACAGGGACACAGTGAGACTCCCCCCTCCCCCTCACTGAGGGACAGGGACACAGAGAGACTCCCCCCCCCTCACTGAGGGACAGGGACACAGAGAGACTCCCCCCCTCACTGAGGGACAGGGACACAGTGAGACTCCCCCCTCCCCCTCACTGAGGGACAGGGACACAGAGAGACTCCCCCCTCACTGAGGGACAGGGACACAGAGAGACTCCCCCCTCCCCCTCACTGACGGACAGGGACACAGAGAGACTCCCCCCTCACTGAGGGACAGGGACACAGAGAGACTCCCCCCCCCCCCTCACTGAGGGACAGGGACACAGACTCCCCCCTCACTGAGGGACAGGGACACAGAGAGACTCCCCCCTCACTGAGGGACAGGGACACAGAGAGACTCCCCCCCCCCCTCACTGAGGGACAGGGACACAGAGAGACTCCCCCCCTCACTGAGGGACAGGGACACAGAGAGACTCCCCCCCCCCCTCACTGAGGGACAGGGACACAGAGAGACTCCCCCCTCACTGAGGGACAGGGACACAGAGAGACTCCCCCCTCACTGAGGGACAGGGACACAGTGAGACTCCCCCCTCCCCCTCACTGAGGGACAGGGACACAGAGAGACTCCCCCCTCACTGAGGGACAGGGACACAGAGAGACTCCCCCCCCCCCCCCTCACTGAGGGACAGGGACACAGAGAGACTCCCCCCCCCCTCACTGAGGGACAGGGACACAGAGAGACTCCCCCCCCCCTCACTGAGGGACAGGGACACAGAGAGACTCCCCCCCCCCCCCCCTCACTGCGGGACAGGGACACAGAGAGACTCCCCCCTCACTGAGGGACAGGGACACAGAGAGACTCCCCCCCCCCCCCCTCACTGAGGGACAGGGACACAGAGAGACTCCCCCTCACTGAGGGACAGGGACACAGAGAGACTCCCCCCTCACTGAGCGACAGGGACACAGAGAGACTCCCCCCTCACTGAGGGACAGGGACACAGAGAGACTCCCCACTCACTGAGGGACAGGGACACAGAGAGACTCCCCCCCACCCCTCACTGAGAGACAGGGACACAGAGAGACTCCCCCCCCCCTCACTAAGGGACAGGGACACAGAGAGACTCCCCCCCCCCTCACTGAGGGACAGGGACACAGAGAGACTCCACCCTCACTGAGGGACAGGGACACAGAGAGACTCCTCCCTCACTGAGGGACAGGGACACAGAGAGACTCCCCCCTCACTGAGGGACAGGGACACAGAGAGACTCCCCCACCCCTCACTGAGGGACAGGGACACAGAGAGACTCCCCCCCCCCTCACTGAGGGACAGGGACACAGAGAGACTCCCCCACCCCTCACTGAGGGACAGGGACACAGAGAGACTCCCCCTCACTGAGGGACAGGGACACAGAGAGACTCCCCCCCCCTCACTGAGGGACAGGGACACAGAGAGACTCCCCCACCCCTCACTGAGGGACAGGGACACAGAGAGACTCCCCCCTCACTGAGGGACAGGGACACAGAGAGACTCCCCCCTCACTGAGGGACAGGGACACAGAGAGATCCCCTCCCCCTCACTGAGGGACAGGGACACAGAGAGACTCCCCCCCACCCCTCACTGAGAGACAGGGACACAGAGAGACTCCCCCCCCCCTCACTGAGGGACAGGGACACAGAGAGACTCCCCCCCCCCCCTCACTGAGGGACAGGGACACAGAGAGACTCCCCCCCACCCCTCACTGAGAGACAGGGACACAGAGAGACTCCCCCCCCCCCTCACTGAGGGACAGGGACACAGAGAGACTCCACCCTCACTGAGGGACAGGGACACAGAGAGACTCCCCCCTCCCCCCTCACTGAGGGACAGGGACACAGAGAGACTCCCCCCCTCACTGAGGGACAGGGACACAGAGAGACTCTCCCCTCCCCCCTCACTGAGGGACAGGGACACAGAGAGACTCCCCCCCTCACTGAGGGACAGGGACACAGAGAGACTCCCCCCTCACTGAGGGACAGGGACACAGAGAGACTCCCCTCTCCCTCCTCACTGAGGGACAGGGACACAGAGAGACTCCCCCCCCCCCCCACTCACTGAGGGACAGGGACACAGAGAGACTCCCCCCTCACTGAGGGACAGGGACACAGAGAGACTCCCCCCCCACCCCTCACTGAGAGACAGGGACACAGAGAGACTCCCCCCCCCCCCCTCACTGAGGGACAGGGACACAGAGAGACTCCCCCCTCACTGAGGGACAGGGACACAGAGAGACTCCCCCCTCCCCCTCACTGAGGGACAGGGACACAGAGAGACTCCCCCCTCACTGAGGGACAGGGACACAGAGAGACTCCCCCCCCCTCACTGAGGGACAGGGACACAGAGAGACTCCCCACTCACTGAGGGACAGGGACACAGAGAGACTCCACCCTCCCCCTCACTGAGGGACAGGGACACAGAGAGACTCCTCCCTCACTGAGGGACAGGGACACAGAGAGACTCCCCCCTCACTGAGTGACAGGGACACAGAGAGACTCCCCCCTCACTGAGGGACAGGGACACAGAGAGACTCCCCCCCCCCTCACTGAGGGACAGGGACACAGAGAGACTCCACCCTCACTGAGGGACAGGGACACAGAGAGACTCCTCCCTCACTGAGGGACAGGGACACAGAGAGACTCCCCCCTCACTGAGGGACAGGGACACAGAGAGACTCCCCCCCACCCCTCTCACTGAAGGACAGGGACACAGAGAGACTCCCCCCTACCCCTCTCACTGAGGGACAGGGACACAGAGAGACTCCACCCCCCCCCCCCTCACTGAGGGACAGGGACACAGAGAGACTCCCCCCTACCCCCCTCACTGAGGGACAGGGACACAGAGAGACTCCCCCCCTTCACTGAGGGACAGGGACACAGAGAGACTCCCCCCCCCCCCCTCACTGAGGGACAGGGACACAGAGAGACTCCCCCCCCCTCACTGAGGGACAGGGACACAGAGAGACTTCCCACTCCCCCTCACTGAGAGACAGGGACACAGAGAGACTCCCCCCTCCCCCTCACTGAGGGACAGGGACACAGAGAGACTCCCCCCTCCCCCTCACTGAGGGACAGGGACACAGAGAGACTCCCCCCTCACTGAGGGACAGGGACACAGAGAGACTCCCCCCCTCACTTAGAGACAGGGACACAGAGAGACTCCCCCCCCCCTCACTGAGGGACAGGGACACAGAGAGACGCCCCCCCCCTCACTGAGGGACAGGGACACAGAGAGACTCCCCCCCCCCCTCACTGAGGGACAGGGACACAGAGAGACTCCCCCCCCCTCACTGAGGGACAGGGACACAGAGAGACTCCCCCCCCCTCACTGAGGGACAGGGACACAGAGAGACTCCTCCCTCACTGAGGGACAGGGACACAGAGAGACTCCCCCTCTCACTGAGGGACAGGGACACAGAGAGACTCCCCCTCTCACTGAGGGACAGGGACACAGAGAGACTCCCCCCCCACCCTCACTGAGGGACAGGGACACAGAGAGACTCCCCCCCCCTCACTGAGGGACAGGGACACAGAGAGACTCCCCCCCCCCCTCACTGAGGGACAGGGACACAGAGAGACTCCCCCCCCCCCTCACTGAGGGACAGGGACACAGAGAGACTCCCCCCCCCCCCCTCACTGAGGGACAGGGACACAGAGAGACTCCCCCCTCCTCACTGAGGGACAGGGACACAGAGAGACTCCCCCCTCCCTCACTGAGGGACAGGGACACAGAGAGACTCCCCCCTCCCCCTCACTGAGGGACAGGGACACAGAGAGACTCCCCCCTCACTGAGGGACAGGGACACAGAGAGACTCCCCCCTCACTGAGGGACAGGGACACAGAGAGACTCCCCCCCACCCCCCTCACTGAGGGACAGGGACACAGAGAGACTCCCCCCCACCCCTCTCAGTGAAGGACAGGGACTGTGTGATTGTGATGAATAAACTCACCATAGATCTGCAGAGTAACCGTTCCTGTATAATCTCTTCCTCCTCCTGTAACAGTCACTGTGTAAATCCCTCCATCATCCAACCTCAGGTCATTTATCTGAAGGGTCAGGTTCGTGTGCACTTTGACCCTTCCTTCAAACCCGGTGTCTCTAAATATTTTAATTTTCCCGTCACTGGTGTCCAATCGAGCGATAGTTTCTGAACGACCAATTTCACGGAATTTCCAGGAGATTTCTGCCTCCTCTGGGATGGGGTCCATTTCCACAGGTAACCAGGCAAAGTGTCCCACAGTCCCATTCACAGGGAGGGCTGGAGTTTTAATATCCACCACACCCTGACCTTCAAATGGAGAAGATATCAATGTTAGTTACACTCTCCCTGTCCAGTACCCTGTCTCACTCCCTACAAATCTCCATTTCTCTCCCCCTCTGCCCCTCTCAAAGGCCACCAGACCCTGCACATAAATCAGCTCAAGTCCGAACCATGTACCACACTCCTTCACTCCTCACAACATATCACTCCTCTCTGTCTCTGTTTCTGTCTCTCAGGGAGATAAGACTCAGATATCACCTGTCAGTACTGAGGGAGGGCCGCACTGTCGGAGGGTCAGTACTGAGGGAGGGCCGCACTGTCGGAGGGTCAGTACTGAGGGAGGGCCGCACTGTCGGAGGGTCAGTACTGAGGGAGTGCCGCACTGTCGGAGGGTCAGTACTGAGGGGGTGCCGCACTGTCGGAGGGTCAGTACTGAGGGAGGGCCGCACTGTCGGAGGGTCAGTACTGAGGGAGCGCCGCACTGTCAGAGGGTCAGTACTGAGGGAGGGCCGCACTGTCGGAGGGTCAGTACTGAGGGAGTGCCGCACTGTCGGAGGGTCAGTACTGAGGGAGTGCCGCACTGTCGGAGGGTCAGTACTGAGGGAGTGCCGCACTGTCGGAGGGTCAGTACTGAGGGAGTGCCGCACTGTCGGAGGGTCAGTGCTGAGGGAGTGCCGCACTGTCGGAGGGTCAGTGCTGAGGGAGTGCCGCACTGTCGGAGGGTCAGTACTGAGGGAGTGCCGCACTGTCGGAGGGTCAGTGCTGAGGGAGTGCCGCACTGTCGGAGGGTCAGTACTGAGGGAGTGCCGCACTGTCGGAGGGTCAGTACTGAGGGAGGGCCACTGTCGGAGGGTCAGTACTGAGGGAGGGCCAATGTCGGTGGGTCAGTACTGAGGGAGGGCCGCACTGTCGGAGGGTCAGTACTGAGGGAATGCTGCACTGTAGGAGGGTCAGTACTGACGGAGGGCCGCACTGTCGGAGGGTCAGTACTGAGGGAGTGCCGCACTGTCGACGGTCAGTACTGAGGGAGGGCCGCACTGTCGGAGGGTCAGTGCTGAGGGAGGGCCGATCTGTCAGAGGGTCAGTACTGAGGGAGTGCCGCACTGTCGGAGGGTCAGTACTGAGGGAGGGCCACTGTGGGAGGGTCAGTACTGAGGGAGGGCCGCACTGTCGGAGGGTCAGTACTGAGGGAGGGCCGCACTGTCGGAGGGTCAGTACTGAGGGAGGGCCGATCTGTCGGAGGGTCAGTACTGAGGGACTGCCGCACTATCGGAGGGACAGTACTGAGGGAGTGCCGCACTGTCGGAGGGTCAGTGCTGAGGGAGGGCCGCACTGTCGGAGGGTCAGTGCTGAGGGAGGGCCGCACTGTCGGAGGGTCAGTGCTGAGGGAATGCCGCACAGTCGGAGGGTCAGTGCTGAGGGAGGGCTGCACTGTCGGAGGGTCAGTACTGAGGGAGTGCCGCACTGTCGGAGGGTCATAGTGCTGAGGGAGCGCCGCACTGTCGGAGGGTCAGTACTGAGGGAGGGCCGCACTGTCGGAGGGTCAGTACTGAGGGAGCGCCGCACTGTCGGAGGGTCAGTACTGAGGGAGGGCCGCACTGTCGGATGGTTAGTGCTGAGGGAGTGCCGCACTGTCGGAGGGTCAGTACTGAGGGAGTGCCGCACTGTCGGAGGGTCAGTGCTGAGGGAGTGCCGCACTGTCGGAGGGTCAGTGCTGAGGGAGTGTCACACTGTCGGAGGGTCAGTACTGAGGGAGTGCCGCACTGTCGGAGGGTCAGTACTGAGGGAGTGCCGCACTGTCGGAGGGTCAGTACTGAGGGAGTGCCGCACTGTCGGAGGGTCAGTGCTGAGGGAGTGCCGCACTGTCGGAGGGTCAGTGCTGAGGGAGTGTCACACTGTCGGAGGGTCAGTACTGAGGGAGTGCCGCACTGTCGGAGGGTCAGTACTGAGGGAGTGCCGCACTGTCGGAGGGTCAGTACTGAGGGAGGGCCGCACTGTCGGAGGGTCAGTACTGAGGGAGGGCCGCACTGTCGGAGGGTCAGTACTGAGGGAGACCCGCACTGTCGGAGGGTCAGTACTGAGGGAGACCCGCACTGTCGGAGGGTCAGTACTGAGGGAGTGCCGCACTGTCGGAGGGTCAGTACTGAGGGAGTGCCGCACTGTCGGAGGGTCAGTACTGAGGGAGTGTCACACTGTCGGAGGGTCAGTACTGAGGGAGTGCCGCACTGTCGGAGGGTCAGTACTGAGGGAGTGCAGCACTGTCGGAGGGTCAGTACTGAGGGAGAGTCGCACTGTCGGAGGGTCAGTACTGAGGGAGCACCGCACTGTCGGAGGGTCTGTACTGAGGGAGGGCCGCACTGTCGGAGGGTCAGTACTGAGGGAGCGTCGCACTGTCGGAGGGTCAGTACTGAGGGAGAGCCGCACTGTCGGAGGGTCAGTACTGAGGGAGAGCCGCACTGTCGGAGAGTCAGTACTGAGGGAGTGCCGCACTGTCGGAGGGTCAGTACTGAGGGAGTGCCGCACTGTCGGAGGGTCAGTACTGAGGGAGTGCCGCACTGTCGGAGGGTCAGTACTGAGGGAGTGCCGCACAGTCGGAGGGTCAGTGCTGAGGGAGTGTCGCACTGTCGGTGGGTCAGTACTGAGGGAGGACCGCACTGGCGGAGGGTCAGTACTGAGGGAGTGCCGCACTGTCGGAGGGTCAGTACTGAGGGAGTGCCGCACTGTCGGAGGGTCAGTACTGAGGGAGTGCCGCACTGTCGGAGGGTCAGTACTGAGGGAGGGCCGCACTGTCGGAGGGTCAGTACTGAGGGAGGGCCGCACTGTCGGATGGTTAGTGCTGAGGGAGTGCCGCACTGTCGGAGGGTCAGTACTGAGGGAGTGCCGCACTGTCGGAGGGTCAGTGCTGAGGGAGTGCCGCACTGTCGGAGGGTCAGTGCTGAGGGAGTGTCACACTGTCGGAGGGTCAGTACTGAGGGAGTGCCGCACTGTCGGAGGGTCAGTACTGAGGGAGTGCCGCACTGTCGGAGGGTCAGTGCTGAGGGAGTGCCGCACTGTCGGAGGGTCAGTGCTGAGGGAGTGTCACACTGTCGGAGGGTCAGTACTGAGGGAGTGCCGCACTGTCGGAGGGTCAGTACTGAGGGAGTGCAGCACTGTCGGAGGGTCAGTACTGAGGGAGGGCCGCACTGTCGGAGGGTCAGTACTGAGGGAGCACCGCACTGTCGGAGGGTCTGTACTGAGGGAGGGCCGCACTGTCGGAGGGTCAGTACTGAGGGAGCGTCGCACTGTCGGAGGGTCAGTACTGAGGGAGAGCCGCACTGTCGGAGGGTCAGTACTGAGGGAGAGCCGCACTGTCGGAGAGTCAGTACTGAGGGAGTGCCGCACTGTCGGAGGGTCAGTACTGAGGGAGTGCCGCACTGTCGGAGGGTCAGTACTGAGGGAGTGCCGCACTGTCGGAGGGTCAGTACTGAGGGAGTGCCGCACTGTCGGAGGGTCAGTTCTGAGGGAGTGCCGCACAGTCGGAGGGTCAGTGCTGAGGGAGTGTCGCACTGTCGGTGGGTCAGTACTGAGGGAGTGCCGCACAGTCGGAGGGTCAGTGCTGAGGGAGTGTCGCACTGTCGGTGGGTCAGTACTGAGGGAGGACCGCACTGGCGGAGGGTCAGTACTGAGGGAGTGCCGCACTGTCGGAGGGTCAGTACTGAGGGAGTGCCGCACTGTCGGAGGGTCAGTACTGAGGGAGTGCCGCACTGTCGGAGGGTCAGAACTGAGGGAGTGCCGCACTGTCGGAGGGTCAGTACTGAGGGAGCGCCGCACTGTCGGAGGGTCAGTACTGAGGGAGGGCCGCACTGTCGGATGGTTAGTGCTGAGGGAGTGCCGCACTGTCGGAGGGTCAGTGCTGAGGGAGTGCCGCACTGTCGGAGGGTCAGTGCTGAGGGAGTGTCACACTGTCGGAGGGTCAGTACTGAGGGAGTGCCGCACTGTCGGAGGGTCAGTACTGAGGGAGTGCCGCACTGTCGGAGGGTCAGTACTGAGGGAGTGCCGCACTGTCGGAGGGTCAGTGCTGAGGGAGTGCCGCACTGTCGGAGGGTCAGTGCTGAGGGAGTGTCACACTGTCGGAGGGTCAGTACTGAGGGAGTGCCGCACTGTCGGAGGGTCAGTACTGAGGGAGTGCCGCACTGTCGGAGGGTCAGTACTGAGGGAGGGCCGCACTGTCGGAGGGTCAGTACTGAGGGAGGGCCGCACTGTCGGAGGGTCAGTGCTGAGGGAGTGTCACACTGTCGGAGGGTCAGTACTGAGGGAGTGCCGCACTGTCGGAGGGTCAGTACTGAGGGAGTGCCGCACTGTCGGAGGGTCAGTACTGAGGGAGTGTCACACTGTCGGAGGGTCAGTACTGAGGGAGTGCCGCACTGTCGGAGGGTCAGTACTGAGGGAGTGCAGCACTGTCGGAGGGTCAGTACTGAGGGAGAGTCGCACTGTCGGAGGGTCAGTACTGAGGGAGCACCGCACTGTCGGAGGGTCTGTACTGAGGGAGGGCCGCACTGTCGGAGGGTCAGTACTGAGGGAGCGTCGCACTGTCGGAGGGTCAGTACTGAGGGAGAGCCGCACTGTCGGAGGGTCAGTACTGAGGGAGAGCCGCACTGTCGGAGAGTCAGTACTGAGGGAGCCCCGCACTGTCGGAGGGTCAGTACTGAGGGAGGGCCGCACTGTCGGAGGGTCAGTACTGAGGGAGTGCCGCACTGTCGGAGGGTCAGTACTGAGGGAGTGCCGCACTGTCGGAGGGTCAGTACTGAGGGAGTGCCGCACTGTCGGAGGGTCAGTACTGAGGGAGTGCCGCACTGTCGGAGGGTCAGTACTGAGGGAGGACCGCACTGGCGGAGGGTCAGTACTGAGGGAGTGCCGCACTGTCGGAGGGTCAGTACTGAGGGAGTGCCGCACTGTCGGAGGGTCAGTACTGAGGGAGTGCCGCACTGTCGGAGGGTCAGAACTGAGGCAGAACTGAGGGAGTGCCGCACAGTCGGAGGGTCAGTGCTGAGGGAGTGTCGCACTGTCGGTGGGTCAGTACTGAGGGAGGGCCGCACTGTCGGAGGGTCAGTACTGAGGGAGGGCCGCACTGTCGGAGGGTCAGTGCTGAGGGAGCCCCGCACTGTCGGAGGGTCAGTGCTGAGGGAGTGCCGCACTGTTGGTGGGTCAGTACTGAGGGAGTGCCGCACAGTCGGAGGGTCAGTGCTGAGGGAGGGCCGCACTGTCAGAGGGGCCGGGGTGTGGAGGTGTCACACTCTCAGAGGGGAGGGGGATGAGGGCGTGTCCCACTCTCCAAATGGAGGGGTTGAGGGGGTGTCCCAGTCTCCGAGGGGAGGGGGTTGAGGGGGTGTCCCAGTCTCCAAGGGGAGGGGGTTGAGGGGGAGGGCACTCTCTGAGGGGATGGGGGGGATGAGGGAGTGTCGCACTCTCCGAGGGGAGGTGGGTGAGGGGGAGGGCTCAGTCTGAGGGGGGGGGGAATGAGGGGGAGGCCTTTGTCCAAGGGGAGTGGGATGGGAGGGTGAAGGGGATGAGGGGGAGGGCTATGTCTGAGAGGAGGGGGGTGAGGGGTGGGCTCTGTCTGAGGGGTGGGCGGTGGGAAGGTGAGGGGGAGGGCTCTGTCTGAGGGGTGGGGGGTAGGAGGGTGAGGGGGTGGGCTTTGTCTGAGGGGAGGGGGATGAGGGGGAGGGCTCTGTCTGAGGGGAGGGGGATGAGGGGGAGGAGATGAGAGGGAGGGGTATGAGGGAGAGGGCTCTGTCTGAGGGGAGGGGGATAAGGGGGAGGGCTCTTTCTGAGGGGAGGGGGATGAGGTGGAGGGCTTTGTCTGAGGGGAGGGGGGGTGAGGGGGAGGGCTCTGTCTGAGGGGAGGGGGATGAGGGGGAGGGCTCTATCTGAGGGGAGGGGGATGAGGGGGAGGGCTCTGTCTGAGGGGAGGGGGATAAGGGGGAGGGCTCTATCTGAGGGGAGGGGGATGAGGTGGAGGGCTTTGTCTGAGGGGAGGGGGGGTGAGGGGGAGGGCTCTGTCTGAGGGGAGGGGGATGAGGGGGAGGGCTCTCTCTGAGGGGAGGGGGTAAGGGGGAGGGGGATGAGGGGGAGGGCTCTGTCTGAGGGGGTGTGAGGGGGAGGGCTCTGTCTGAGGGGAGGGGGGTGAGGGGAGGGCTCTTTCTGAGGGGAGGGGGATGGGAGGGTGAGGGGGATGAGGGGGAGGGCTCTGCTGAGGGTAGGGGGATGAGGGGGAGGGCTCTGTCTGAGGGGAGGGGGATGGGAGGGTGAGGGGGATGGGGGGAGCTCTGTCTGAGGGGAGGGGGATGAGGGGGAGGGCTCTGTCTGAGGGGAGGGGGATGGGAGGGTGAGGGGGATGAGGGGGAGGGCTCTGCTGAGGGGAGGGGGATGAGGGGGAGGGCTCTGTCCGAGGGGAGGGGGATGAGGGGAGGAGGGGTGAGGGAGGCCTGAGGGGGGTGAGGGGAGGGCTCTGTCTGAGGGGAGGGGGTGAGGGGAGGGCTCTGTCTGAGGGAGGGGGGTGAGGGGGAGGGCTCTGTCTGAGGGGAGGGGGGTGAGGGGGAGGGCTCTGTCTGAGGGGAGGGGGGTGAGGGGGAGGGCTCTGTCTGAAGAGAGGGGGATGGAGGGTGAGGGGGATGAGGGGGATGGCTCTGTCTGAGGGGAGGGGGATGAGGGGGAGGGCTCTGTCTGAGGGGAGGGGGATGAGGGGGAGGGCTCTGTCTGAAGGGAGGGGGATGGGAGGGTGAGGGGGATGAGGGGGAGGGCTCTGCTGAGGGGAGGGGGATGAGGGGGAGGGCTCTGTCTGAGGGGAGGGTGATGAGGGGGAGGGCTCTGTCTGAGGGGAGGGGGATGGGGGGTGGGCTCTGTCTGAGGGGAGGGGGATGGGAGGGTGAGGGGGAGGGCTCTGTCTGAGGGGAGGGGGATGGGGGGGTGGGCTCTGTCTGAGGGGAGGGGGATGGGAGGGTGAGGGGGATGAGGGGGAGGGCTCTGTCTGAGGGGAGGGGGATGGGAGAGTGAGGGGGATGAGGGGGGAGCTCTGCTGAGGGAAGGGGGGTAAGGGGGAGGGCTCTGTCTGAGGGGAGGGGGATGGGAGGGAGGGCTCTGTCTGAGTGGAGGGGGATGGGAGGGTGAGGGGGATGGGAACCTACCAGACACGGAGCAGACGAGGAACAGGATGCCCAACAGCTCCAACATCATTGAGTCCATCGACAGCGACGCCCGGGGGAGGGGAACTGGGGGGTGGTTGAGCTGGCTCCAATCCCGACGGTCCCGTGGGGGGGGGAGTGGGGAGGGGGAACAGAGGAAAGTTCCTGGAGGAAATCACTCCGTGCCCGGGGAGCGGAGAACGACAGGAAACGGGAAATGCAGAACCCGTCTGGAGAATAAACGCTGATGTCGACCATAACCCCAACTTCCTGTTTGGTAATTTATAGAAAAGCAGATTTCCGACCCCAAACTGTCGAAGTAGATCTGTTCGTGCACAGAGCTGGCCCCTTTTGGTTCTGACCTTTGAACCACCCCTTGGCGTTCCGGGTTTCTGGATTGTGACTCCCTCCCACTTCCCCATCCCCATAGCCAGCCTCTTACACACAGGGTCTGATCCTTACAGGCCCCACAGCCTCACTCCCCTGCCGCTGTGCCTCGATCCCAGTAACTAGATCCCTACAGATCCCCAGAATCCACTCCGCGTGCCCCGACAGGGATACCGGCACCAGAGCACCGGGATCCTCTCGCTGGGACTCAATCCCGAACCCCTTCTGGCTGGAGCAGAGATCGGAGGCTGTCTTCCCCTGCTCCCAGTGCGGCCTACACCAGCCTGACCTGCATGGCTCCCTCCCCCTCTCCCTCTCTGCTCCCAACTCCCCCCAAGAGGGCAGGCAATGGACTCCTTAAGGTAAAAACAATGACTGCAGATGCTGGAAACCAGATTCTGGATTAGTGGTGCTGGAAGAGCACAGCAGTTCAGGCAGCATCCAACGAGCAGCGAAATCGACGTTTCGGGCAAAAGCCCTTCATCAGGAATAAAGGCAGTGAGCCTGAAGCGTGGAGAGATAAGTTAGAGGAGGGTGGGGGTGGGGAGAGAGTAGCATAGAGTGCAATAGGTGAGTGGGGGAGGGGATGAAGGTGATAGGTCAAGGAGGAGAGGGTGGAGTGGATAGGTGGAAAAGGAGATAGGCAGGTAGGACAAGTCAAGGAGACAGTTACTGAGCTGGAAGTTTAGAACAAGGGTGAGGTGGGGGAAGGGGAAATGAGGAAACTGTTGAAGTCCACATTGATGCCCTGGGGTTGAAGTGTTCCGAGGCGGAAGATGAGGCGTTCTTCCTCCAGGCGTCTGGTGGTGAGGGAGCGGCGGTGAAGGAGGCCCAGGACCTCCATGTCCTCGGCAGAGTGGGAGGGGGAGTTGAAATGTTGGGCCACGGGGCAGTGTGGTTGATTGGTGCGGGTGTCCCGGAGATGTTCCCTAAAGCGCTCAGCTAGGAGGCGCCCAGTCTCCCCAATGTAGAGGAGAAAAACCTGGGGCTGGGAACGCATGGGCTCAAAGCTGTGATCCCATTCCATCACTCGGCTGATCCGCAGGGCCTGCCGTTCTTCATGCCTGCCATCGGAGAGCGTTGGGAGGCTACATGAATGCAGCTTCCTCGGGCACCAGGACCTGGAGTGAACCCTGAGCCAGGAGTAGGCCCTAAATGTCGAGTTGGTCCTAAATCTGGAGTAGGCCCTAAATCTGGAGTAGGCCCTAAATCTGGAGTAGGCCCTAAATCTGGAGGAGGCCCCAAGTCTGGAGTAGGCCCCAAGTCTGGAGTAGGCCTTGAATCTGGAGTAGGCCCTAAATCTGGAGTCGGCCCTAAATCTGGAGTAGGCCTTGAATCTGGAGTAGGCTCTAAATCTGGAGCAGGCCCTAAATCTGGAGTAGGCCCTAAATCTGGAGTCGGCCCTAAATCTGGAGTAGGCCTTGAATCTGGAGTAGGCTCTAAATCTGGAGCAGGCCCTAAATCTGGAGCAGGCCCTAAATCTGGAGTAGGCCCCAAGTCTGGAGGAGGCCCTAAATCTGGAGTAGACCCTAAATCTGGAGTAGGCCCCAAATCTGGAGTAGGCCCCAAATCTGGAGTAGGCCCCAAATCTGGAGTAGGCCCTAAATCTGGAGTAGGCCCTAAATCTGGAGGAGGCCCTAAATCAGGAGGAGGCCCTAAATCTGGAGGAGGTCCTAAATCTGGAGGAGGTCCTAAATCTGAAGGAGGTCCTAAATCTGGAGGAGGCCCCAAGTCTGGAGGAGGCCCTAAATCTGGAGTAGGCCCTAAATCTGGAGTAGGCCCTAAATCTGGAGTCATATTGTGGAAGAATCACTCCATGCTCGAATAAAAACAAAACGACCAGGAGACGCAGAAAATCCCTCATGAAATTAAACTCTAATCTTGCACCATCAAAGCTGTGGGAGCCTGCAAGACGTCCTCCTGAGCCCTCCCACAATCTCTGTTCCCCTGCAATTTACACGGCTATTCTTCCCGTACCTATCTGATGGATGGCATCAGCATAACCCCAGTCATTGCTTTGCCTTTCTAAGGTGATCATCGTCTGTCACACTGGTTCCCGCGTTCACATTTAACCTATCGCATGACAACGCCATCACCTTCAGCATTAACTCACCTCCCAGAGATTTAACTAACGTGTCGAGCAGTGCACTCCCATTATCTGTGACTGGAGCCCTGTAACGTGATCCCGGGCATACATTGCAACTCTACATCAACCACGTAGCTGCCAGAGTAACTTCCATATCGTCCCCCCCCCCCCAAGCCGGCGTCACGCAGGGAGGGTGAAAACCCAAAGGCCAAATCCATCGACAGCAGCCAATAACAATTTCCAGGGTCCAGACCTCAAAGGGTTCTCCCTCCACACCTGGAGCTACAGGCAGCTGAAAAAACCCGTCCCCGATAACGGGAAAAGGGGGAGAAAAAAAAAGACCCACAGACCCAGGACGATCCAAACACACGCACACACCAGTCTTCATCGGAACGGGGTTTCGTCACCACAGCAGACGTCAGATCGTCGAAGCAGAGCCCGCAGTGGACGGGGGAGGCTAGACCAGAGTCCACTGGAACCAGCAGGGATCCGTCCCGCAGCAAGACACACGAAACGCTAAACGCAGAATTAACGAAAGGAAGAGCGCGGCCAACGACAAAGGCAACACCCAACCCGCAACAATCCCAAACATAGCCAAGCCCCCCACCACCCGATCTCACCAAAACACCACCCACCGCGTCACCCGGCCAGCTGTATTCCAACTGCTCACCCGAGGCAGAGAGGGCATCAGCAGAGTAATCGATAAACCACTGCTGATCCTAACGGGTATCATTATAGTCAATACCCCGCCCGATGAAGGCAAGCATACCCTATGCCTTCTTGACCACTCTACCCACCTGTGCAGCCACCTTCAGGGTACAATGGACCGGCACTCCCAGACCCCTCTGCTCAGTAACTTTTCCCCAGGCTCTTCCGTTTCCAGTACAGTTCACTCGAGAACAGGATTTCCCGTTTGTCTGGATTGAACTCCATCTGCCACATTCCTGCCCAACTCTCCAGTCTCTCTGTGTCCTCCTCTATTCTTTGATTATCGTCCCCTGTGCTTTCTGCTACTTTGGGTCACCTACAAACTTACTGATCAGACCAACAGTGCCCTCTTCCAGATCATTTATGTATATTACAGAGAGCCGTGGCCCCAACGCTGATCCCTGTGGAACACCACTGGTCACCTCTCTCCATTTTGAGAAACTCCCTTCAAACACGACTCTCTGTCTCCTGTTGCTCAACCAGTTCTTCACCCACCGAGCTAGAAGACCCTGCACACCATGTGACTTCACTTTCTCCATGAGACGACCATGGGAAACCTTATCAAAGGCCTTACTAAGGTCCATGCGTATGACATCAATAGCCCTGGAGACCCCCCCAACCGACTACTCCTGACCCTGTCTGAGTCGGACTTCTCTCCAGGACCCTTGGCCCCGCCACCTCCACGTCCCTGTCCACTGGGAGTCCAGTTCTGTCCAGTCAGTTGATTACATTTGTTTCGCCCTTGCTATAGACATTGTGGAACCACCCGCACCCCCCTCTCCCCATTGGGGGGGCCGGAGGGACAGTGGTTCACTCGGCTGCCTCCCAGCACCAGACACCCTGGTTCGATCACTGCAACGGGGGGGCACTGTCTGTGTGGGAGATAGCACAGTCTCCGCCAGTCTGCGTTGGTTTCGTCTGGGTGCTCCGGTCTCCTCCCACAGTCCAAAGATGTGTAGGTTAGGGTGGATTGGCTGTGATAAATTACCCCACAGAGTTCAGGGATGTGTAGGTTAGGGTGGATTGGCCATGCTAAATTACCCCATAGTGTTCAGGGATGTGTAGGTTAGGGTGGATTGGTCATGCTAAATTACCCCATAGTGTTCAGGGATGTGTAGGTTAGGGTGGATTGGCCATGCTAAATTACCCCATAGTGTTCAGGGATGTGTAGGTTAGGGTGGATTGGTCATGCTAAATTACCCCATAGTGTTCAGGGATGTGTAGGTTAGGGTGGATTGGCCATGCTAAATTCCCCCTTGGTGTTCAGGGATGTGTAGGTTAGGGTGGATTAGCCATGCTAAATTACCGCATAGTGTTCAGGGATGTGTAGGTTAGGGTGGATTAGCCATGCTAAATTACCGCATAGTGTTCAGGGATGTGTAGGTTAGGGTGGATTGGCCATGCTAAATTACCCCATAGTGTTCAGGGATGTGTAGGTTAGGGTGGATTGGTCATGCTAAATTACCCCATAGTGTTCAGGGATGTGTAGGTTAGGGTGGATTGGCCATGCTAAATTCCCCCTTGGTGTTCAGGGATGTGTAGGTTAGGGTGGATTAGCCATGCTAAATTACCGCATAGTGTTCAGGGATGTGTAGGTTAGGGTGGATTAGCCATGATAAATTACCCCATAGTGTTCAGGGATGTGTAGGTTAGGGTGGATTGGCCATGCTAAATTCCCCCTTGGTGTTCAGGGATGTGTAGGTTAGGGTGGATTAGCCATGCTAAATTACCGCATAGTGTTCAGGGATGTGTAGGTTAGGGTGGATTGGCCATGCTAAATTACCCCATAGTGTTCAGGGATGTGTAGGTTAGGGTGGATTGGCCATACTAAATTACCCCATAGTGTTCAGGGATGTGTAGGTTAGGGTGGATTGGCCATGCTAAATTACCCCATAGTGTTCAGGGATGTGTAGGTTAAGGTGCAGTGGCCACGCTAAATTACCCCATAGTGTTCAGGGATGTGTAGGTTAGGGTGGGTTGGCCATGCTAAATTACCCCATAGTGTTCAGGGATGTGTAGGTTAGGGTGGATTGGCCATGCTAAATTCCCCCTTGGTGTTCAGGGATGTGTAGGTTAGGGTGGATTAGCCATGCTAAATTACCGCATAGTGTTCAGGGATGTGTAGGTTAGGGTGGATTAGCCATGATAAATTACCCCATAGTGTTCAGGGATGTGTAGGTTAGGGTGGATTGGCCATGCTAAATTACCCCATAGTGTTCAGGGATGTGTAGGTTAGGGTGGATTGGCCATACTAAATTACCCCATAGTGTTCAGGGATGTGTAGGTTAGGGTGGATTGGCCATACTAAATTACCCCATAGTGTTCAGGGATGTGTAGGTTAGGGTGGATTGGCCATACTAAATTACCCCATAGTGTTCAGGGATGTCTAGGTTAGGGTGGATTGGCCATGCTAAATTACCCCATAGTGTTCAGGGATGTGTAGGTTAGGGTGGATTGGCCATACTAAATTACCCCATAGTGTTCAGGGATGTGTAGGTTAGGGTGGATTGGCCATACTAAATTACCCATAGTGTTAGGTACATTAGTCAGAGGGGAGTGAGTGTGGGTGGGCTACTCCTTATTGGGTCGGTGTGGACTGGTTGGGCCGAAGGGCCTGTTCCCACACTGAGCCGGGAATCTAACCAATAAACGTTTATCGCCGGGGTGGGGTTTTCCAGCCCCTGCAAGGTGGCGTTCGAGGGTGCTCCCTGGACTGGAGTATTATTCATCACAGTAACGCTGACCAAGCCTGTCATCACGGGCAACATTATCTCTCTTCTCCCTCGTTCTTTCTTTTTAACTCGCTGAGCTGCAGCAGCGTCAACTGTCATTGCCCCTCTCCTCCTCCTGGTTTATCAGCTCCTCTGTGTCTTTCCAGTATCTTTCGACCTCCTGGACTCCACGTTGTCTGAACCCGCCATGGGCGTCAGACCCACTAACCCCTTCCCCACCCTCTCCAACTTCAGTTTGACTTGGAGGGGGGGGGGCTTGGCCTCAGCCATCGCAGTCCGAACCGTCACGCCCAGCAGCCGGCTCACCGTCCGCAGCCCCGTCCTGCCTCCAGCCCCCACCCCTTCGGCCGGTTGCCCCAACCGTCTGCCGGGTTTTCCGGTGCCTGCCGACGGAACGCCCTCTCGAAGCGAGGGGACCGATCTCGGGTGGGCCGCGGGCTTTTGCGTTCTCCGATCAAACCCAGCACCCGTCGCTTCTCGGATTATCCACCGCACCCCCTCAGGTAGACCCTGTCCTTTCGCATCGGGCAGTCCCACTGCCTGCGTTAGAGGTGCCTTCAAATTCCCCCCCCAACAGCCAGCAACCAGTTTCAACCTCAGAGGCTCTCATCCATGTTCCTGCTCCATGGCATAAACATACCTCAGCCTTTCCAGATCCTGGGCCCCCCCCCCAGGGAATGTGTAACAGCTGGTTTCCCTTCTTTTATAGACAAATGCAGCCAGGGGTGATTCTTTCCCTGGTTCAAATTGACAGCGTGATTGCTTACCAGATTCCAATTCCAACCCAACTTGTATGTCAGCGTCCACATTCCCCTGTCCTCACTCTCGGTTATTTTTCTGTTCTGGGTCAGCTGCATCCGAATCTAATTCCCCCCCTTGTCTCTATTGTCCCCCCCCCCCCCCGCCTCCCCGATCGCAAGACAATGTGTTAGCTTCTCCTCTCCCAGAAGGAGTGGGGGCGGGGGGAATACGGTTACCCCAACCCTTGGAAATACCGGAAGGCTGTTTATTCTGTACTAAACACATAGAGGTGTCCTCCTGCCAAACGTTGGGCAAAGAAACTGCTCACCGCTGCTCTCTGGCAACCCCTGGTCGCAACTGGTACCTGGAAGATCGTTCCCAAACATCCCCTGCAATTCCACACCGGTGTAAAATTCCCTGCAACCGCGAGAAATGCAAAACTTGCGCCCACACCTCCCCCCCTCACTTCCCTCCAAGGCCCCAAGGGATCCTTCCATATCCGCCACAAATTCACCTGCACCTCCACACACATCATTTACTGCATCCGCTGCACCCGATGTGGCCTCCTCTATATTGGGGAGACAGGCCGCCTACTTGCGGAACATTTCAGAGAACACCTCTGGGACACCCGGACCAACCAACCCAACCACCCCGTGGCTCAACACTTCAACTCCCCCTCCCACTCCACCAAGGACATGCAGGTTCTTGGACATCGCCAGACCATAGCAACACAACGGCTGGAGGAAGAGCGCCTCATCTTCCGCCTGGGAACCCTCCAACCACAAGGGATGAACTCAGATTTCTCCAGTTTCCTCATTTCCCCCCCACCCCCCACCTTGTCTCAGTCCCAACCCTCGAACTCAGCACCACCTTCCTAACCTGCAATCTTCTTCCTGACCTCTCCGCCCCCACCCCCACTCCGGCCTATCACCCTCACCTTAACCTCCTTCCACCTATCGCATTCCCAACGCCCCTCCCCCAAGTCCCTCCTCCCTACCTTTTATTCCAGCCCGCTTGGCACACCCTCCTCATTCCTGAAGAAGGGCTGATGCCCGAAACGTCGATTCTCCTGCTCCTCGGATGCTGCCTGACCTGCTGCGCTTTTCCAGCAAGACATTTTTCAGCTCATTTGATGTACCCTTGGGTCAGCAATTCTTAATTAACCCTCTCGTTTGAGTGCACAGATTTCTATCAAAGGTACCCTCTTACAGCCATTTAGTCACAGAGACATAGAGATGCCCAGCACGGAGACAGACCCTTCGGCCCAACCCGTCCATGCCGACCAGCTATCCCAACCCAATCTGGTCCCACCTGCCAGCACCCGGCCCGAGGTTATATGAGCTACTAGATAGAGTGTACTTCATCGCTCAAGTTTCACAATTGGGAGGTTATGCTGCAGCTGGACAAGGAGCTGGGGAGACCAGCCTGGAGGTTCCCTCCACATCCACCAATATCATTTATTGTATCCGTCACTCCCCACGCGGTCTCCTCTACATTGGGGAGACTGGGCGCCTCCTAGCAGAGCGCTTTAGGGAACATCTCCGGGACACCCGCACCAATCAACCACACCGCCCCGTGGCCCAACATTTCAACTCCCCCCTCCCACTCTGCCGAGGACATGGAGGTCCTGGGCCTCCTTCACCGCCGCTCCCTCACCACCAGACGCCTGGAGGAAGAACGCCTCATCTTCCGCCTCGGAACACTTCAACCCCAGGGCATCAATGTGGACTTCAACAGCTTCCTCATTTCCCCTTCCCCCACCTCATCCTAGTCTCAAACTTCCAGCTCAGTAACTGTCCCCATGACTTGTCCTACCTGGCAATCTCCCTTCTCACCGAGCCACTCCACCCTCCCCTCTGACCTATCACCTCCATCCCCACCCCCATTCACCTATTGTCCTCTTTGTTACCTTCCCCCACCCTCCCCTCTGACCTATCACCTCCATCCCCACCCCCATTCACCTATTGTCCTCTTTGTTACCTTCCCCAACCCTCCCCTCTGACCTATCACCTCCATTCACCCCCCATTCACCTGTTGTACTCTTTGCTACCTTCTCCCCCACCCTCCCCTCTGACCTATCACCTCCAACCCCACCCCAATTCACCTGTTGTACTCTTTGCTACCTTCTCCCCCACCCTCCCCTCTGACCTATCACCTCCAACCCCACCCCAATTCACCTGTTGTACTCTTTGCTACCTTCTCCCCCACCCTCCCCTCTGACCTATCACCTCCAACCCACCCCAATTCACCTGTTGTACTCTTTGCTACCTTCTCCCCCACCCTCCCCTCTGACCTATCACCTCCAACCCACCCCAATTCACCTGTTGTACTCTTTGCTACCTTCTCCCCCACCCTCCCCTCTGACCTATCACCTCCAACCTCACCCCAATTCACCTGTTGTACTCTTTACTACCCTCCCCCACCCTCCCATCTGACCTATCACCTCCAACCCCACCCCCATTCACCTATTGGAGGGAGAGGATCTGACAGAAACATACAAAACGATGAAGGGAATAGATAAGGTACAAGTGAGTGGGGGAGGGGGGGAGTTGAGGGGTATTGGTGGGTGAAACTAGAACCAGGCCTCAAATTCAGGGGACGGGCAGCAGGTTGAGGAGGAACCGGTTCACCCAGGGGGTGTTCTGACACGGCAGCGATCCCCGTGAAACCAACCACCCAGAAACGCTCCCCTCCTCTCGTCATCTGTTCCAACATAAGTGAGAGAGAGCTCCCCAAAATTCCACGGTTTAAAGAAAGTAACATCAATTTATTCTTCCCTTTCAGAGGTGAACATTAAGCAACAACTTTACACAACTCTCAACCACCCCCTCTCAACTGCTCAACAGTCTATAACAATATGCTGTTCCAGTAAAACACCTATTAAAATGACATCAACTTAATTTCAAAACCGCACAGCCAAAGTCTTCTTCTGGCTGAAGATCTCCCTGGGCTGGCTTCTTCCTTTGACTGCAATGATGAGAAGGTACCTTTGACGGCAAAGGTTTCAATGTTTTGGGTCTCGCTCTGTCTGTCTCTCGCTCAACGGCAGACACCCTCTGTCTGATTTTCAAATGGCCTGCGTTTTTATATCCTCAGCGTCGCTGGCAAAACAATAAATTCAAACTCGATCGGGTTTTAGTATCTGGGGGGGGGGGGGGGGGGGGGGCATAATTTTAAACGGGCCGGGTTAAGTTCGAATCGTTGTCAAAACAGCAACCAAAAACTCAGGGATCCATTTCACAGCCGAATGTGACATCTTTTCAGTTTCTCTGGCTCACTGCTGCAGTCAGCTCTCAGTGCAAAACCCTCTCTCTTAAAGGTACAGTACACGCCTTCAATGTGATCGCAAAAGGGGTGTGAACCTGTACGGTTCCCAGCCCGGTGAAGCGGGCGAAGAACGCTTCGAAGGTGAAGACAACAAGTTGTGAGGAGTTGTGGAATTAAGAGTGACGCTGAGCGGGTGGGAACTGGGTTTCAGTCCCTGAAAAAGCTCGGCCGCGATCTTACTGACCGACGGAGCGGGCTCAAGGGGCTGAATGGAGGATCCTAGCTCCCGACCCTCGTGATCCAGGGGAGCCGCTGAGCGAGAGACTGGAGGGGTCGGGATGGAACGGGATTCCCAGGGGTCAGGAAGGTTCGTTCCGAGGTGATGTTGGAGGACGATCACTGTGTGTCCTGTCCTCGGAGCAGCTGGAGGACAGGGATTGGAGGGCGGTGGGGGGGGGAGGGGGGAGGTGAAGAGACAGTGGGAGACCCCAGGCAAGGTTTTCACGGAGAACAGGGATGGCAGAGGAGGAGACGCTGGCCAGCGTTGAGACCGAGAGACGGAGCGGGAGAGCGATCTCGGAGGAGCGAGAAGGGACAGGAACACGCGCCCACCCACTGAGAGAGAGAGAGAGAGAGAGAGAGGGGGGAGGGAGGGAGGGAGATGGGGCAAGGTGTTGGAAAGAGGTTCCCGAAATGCTCCCGCCCTCGTGGGAGCTACGTCTGGGAACTTCCATAATCCCGCCGGAGTCAGAGGACAGCGTGGGGGATCAAAGCGAGAGCAGCCACGAGGAGGAAATGATCCAGAACGAGCCGAGCTGCCGAACCTGAAACACACAGACAGAGAGTTTCACCAGGACTGAGGGGGGGGTGGGCTCAGAACCCAGCACAGGATGGAACACTGCTCCAAGACAGGGGAAAGCTCCCTCTACACTGACCCACCCATCAAACACTCCCAGGAGAGGGACAGCACGGGGTTAGATACAGAGTAAAGCTCCCTCTATACTGTCCCCCATCAAACACTCCCAGGACAGGGACAGCACGGGGTTAGCTACAGAGTAAAGCTCCCTCTACACTGTCTCCCATCAAACACTCCCAGGACAGGGACAGCACGGGGTTAGATACAGAGAAAAGCTCCCTCTACACTGATCCCCCCCCTAACCATCAAACACACCCAGGACAGGGACAGCACGGGGTTAGATACAGATTAAAGCTCCCTCTACACGATGCCCCATCAAACACTCCCAAACAGGGACAGCACGGGGTTAGGTACAGAGTAAAGCTCCCTCTACACTGTCCCCCATCAAACACTCCCAGGACAGGGACAGCACGGGGTTAGATACAGAGTAAAGCTCCCTCTACACTATCCCCCAATCAAACACTCCCAGGACAGGGACAGCATGGGGTTAGATACAGAGTAAAGCTCCCTCTACACTGTCCCCCCATCAAACACTCTCAGGGCAGGGACAGCACAGGGTTAGATACAGAGTAAAGCTCCCTCTACACTGTCCCCCATCAAACACTCTCAGGACAGGGACAACACGGGGTCAGATATAGAGTAAAGCTCCCTCTACACTGTCCCCCCATCAAACCCACCCAGGACAGGGACAGCACGGGGTTAGATACAGAGTAAAGGTCCCTCTACACTGTCCCCCCATCAAACACTCCCAGGACAGGGCCAGCACGGGGTTAGATACAGAGTAAAGCTCCCTCTACACTGTTCCCCCATCAAACACTCCCAGGACAAGGACAGCACGGGGTTAGGTACAGAGTAAAGCTCCCTCTACACTGTCTCCCCATCAAACACTCCCAGGACAGGGACAGCACGGGATGAGATACAGAGTAAACCTCACTCTACACTGTCCCCCCATCAAACACTCCCAGGACAGGGCCAGCACGGGGTTAGATACAGTGTAAAGCTTTCTCTACACTCTCCCCCATCAAACACTCCCAGGACAGGGACAGCACGGGGTTAGCTACAGAGTAAAGCTCCCTCTACACTGTTCCCCCATCAAACACTCCCAGGACAAGGACAGCACGGGGTTAGATACAGAGTAAAGCTCCCTCTACACTGTCCCCATCAAACAATGCCAGGACAGGGACAGCACGGGGTTAGATACAGAGTAAAGCTTCCTCTACACTGTCCCCATCAAACAATCCCAGGACAGGGACAGCACGGGGTTAGATACAGAGTAAAGCTCTCTCTACACTGTCCCCCATCAAACACTCCCAGGACAGGGACAGCACAGGGTTAGATACAGAGTAAAGCTTCCTCTACACTGTCCCCCATCAAACACTCCCAGGACAGGGACAGCACAGGGTTAGATACAGAGTAAAGCTCCCTCTACACTGTCCCCATCAAACACTCCCAGGACAGGGACAGCACAGGGTTAGATACAGAGTAAAGCTTCCTCTACACTGTCTTCCATCAGGCAGAGACAGATAGAAAGACAGAGTGAGGCAGACAGAGGGAGAGAGATATAAAAAAGACAGACAGAGTGGGAGAGAGATAGACCGAAACACAACGAGACACAGAGAGAGATGAACATAGAGAAAAGAGACAAAGAGAGAGAGAAAGAATGAGAGAGAAAGAGAGCGACAGAGACAGTGAGAGAAAAAAAGAGGAAAGAGAGAGAGACAGACACAGAGACAGAGAGACAGGAAGATTGGTGTCTTTCACAATCCCTCTCTCTCTGAGGAAGGAAACTGTACGCTGACTCTCAGTCCCTCTCTCTCAGGGAGATACCTGTACACTGACTGGTGTCTCTCAGTCCCCTCACTCTGTCTCTCTCAGGGAGATATCTGTACACTGACTGGTGTCTCTCAGTCCTCTCTCTCTCAGGGAGATATCTGTACACTGACTGGTATCTCTCAGTCCCCTCTCTCTCTCAGGGAAATATCTGTACACTGACTGGTGTCTCTCAGTCCTCTCTCTCTCAGGGAGATATCTGTACACTGACTGGTGTCTCACAGTCCCCTCTCTCTCTCAGGGAGATATCTGTACACTGACTGGTTTCTCTCAGTCCCCCCTCTCTCTCAGGGAGATATCTGTACACTGACTGGTGTCTCTCAGTCCCCTCTCTCTCTCAGGGAGATATCTGTACACTGACTGGTGTCTCTCAGTACCCTCTCCCTCTCAGGGAGATATCTGTACACTGACTGGTGTCTCTCAGTCCCCTCTCTCAATCTCAGGGAGATATTTGTACACTGACTGGTGTCTCTCAGTCCCCTCTCTCTCAGGGAGATATCTGTACACTGACTGGTGTCTCTCAGTCCCCTCTCTCTCTCAGGGAGATATCTGTACACTGACTGGTGTCTCTCAGTACCCTCTCCCTCTCAGGGAGATATCTGTACACTGACTGGTGTCTCTCAGTCCCCTCTCTCAATCTCAGGGAGATATTTGTACACTGACTGGTGTCTCTCAGTCCTCTCTCTCTCAGGGAGATATCTGTACACTGACTGGTGTCTCACAGTCCCCTCTCTCTCTCAGGGAGATATCTGTACACTGACTGGTGTCTCTCAGTCCTCTCTCTCACAGGGAGATATCTGTACACTGAGTGGTGTCTCTCAGTCCCCTCTCACTCAGGGAAATTTCTGTACACTGACTGGTGTCTCTCAGTCCCCTCTCTCTCTCAGGGAGATATCTGTACACTGACTGGTGTCTCTCAGTCCCCTCTCTCTCTCTCTCAGGGAGATATCTGTACACTGACTGGTGTCTCTCAGTCCCCTCTCACTCAGGGAGATATCTGTACACTGACTGGTGTCTCTCAGTCCCCTCTCTCTCTCAGGGAGATATCTGTACACTGAGTGGTGTCTCTCAGTCCTCTCTCTCTCTCAGGGAGATATCTGTACACTGACTGGTGTCTCTCGGTCCCCTCTCGCTCAGGGAAATATCTGTGCACTGACTGGTGTCTCTCAGTCCTCTCTCTCTCAGGGAGATATCTGTACACTGACTGGTGTCTCTCAGTCCCCTCTCTCTCTCAGGGAGATATCTGTACACTGACTGGTGTCTCTCAGTCCCCTCTCTCTCTCAGGGAGATACCTGAACACTGACTGGTGTCTCCCAGGAGCCCCAGACTCCCAGCTGTTCCCAATTCTCACTTGGAGCCTTTCAGCTAAAATCCCGTCTGACGGCAGAGCCAAGACATTCCAGTCTTTCTGATATCGTTCTGATTCAGGGGGAACCCATTCCCATTCCCAGTCAGTCTGTTCCCAGATATACTGGTTCCTCCCAGCTCTGACTCACCTTCCACAGGGCTGACCAGGAGGGTGCTGCGACTCTGATGCCACACTTGGGAGTTATTGAAGGCTTCAAAGGTGTACAGGCCGCTGTCGTTCAGGGTGACTGAGTGGAGGATGAGGGAGCAGTTTTGAAGGATTCTGAGCTTTCCCCGATGCTCAGAGTTACAGATGGGACCCTCTTTCTCATTATTCCTGCAGAGGATGTCCACCCGGAGACCATCGGAATGCAGATATTCCCAGTGAAACGATCCCACCATCGTTGTCAATCCGGACGGTAAGGTCACATTTTCACCAACGGACACATTGAAATTGGAGCTGACTGGATCAGCACCCAGACTCCCCCCACAGAACACTAAAGGACAGAGAGAAGAAAACAGAGTTAGCAAGAGAAACACAAACTGAGAGATACCAGTCAGTGTGCAAAAATATCTCCCGGAGAGGGAGAGGGGACTGAGAGACACCAGTCAGTGTACAGATATCTCCCTGAGATAGAGAGAGGGGACTGAGAGACACCAGTCAGGGCACAGATATCTCCCTGAGATAGAGAGAGGGGACTGAGAGACACCAGTCAGTGTACAGATATCTCCCTGAGAGAGAGAAAGGGGACTGAGAGACACCAGTCAGTGTACAGATATCTCTCTGAGAGAGAGGGGACTGAGAGACACCAGTCAGTGTACAGATATCTCCCTGAGAGAGAGAGGGACTGAGAGACACCAATCAGTGTACAGATATCTCCCTGAGAGAGAGAAAGGGGACTGAGAGAAACCAGTCAGTGTACAGATATCTCCATGAGCGAGAGAGGGGACTGAGAGAAACCAGTCAGTGCACAGATATCTCCCTGAGAGAGAGGGGACTGAGAGACACCAGTCAGTGCACAGATATCTCCCTGAGAGAGAGAGGGGGGACTGAGAGACACCAGTCAGTGTACAGATATCTCCCTGAGAGAGAGGGGACTGAGAGACACCAGTCAGTGTACAGGTATCTCCCTGAGAGAGAGAGGGGACTGAGAGACACCAATCAGTGTACAGATATCTCCCTGAGAGAGAGGGGACTGAGAGACACCAGTCAGTGTACAGATATCTCACTGAGAGAGATAGGGACTGAGAGACACCGGTCAGTGTACAGATATCTCCCTGAGAGGGAGAGGGGACTGAGAGACACCAGTCAGTGTACAGATATCTCCCTGAGAGAGAGGGGACTGAGAGACACCAGTCAGTGTACAGATATCTCCCTGAGGGAGAGGGGACTGAGAGACACCAGTCAGTGTACAGATATCTCAACGAGTTAGATGGGACTGAGAGACACAAGTCAGTGTACACATATCTCCCTGAGAGACAGAGGGGACTGAGAGACACCAGTCAGTGTACAGATATCTCCCTGAGAGAGAGGGTACTGAGAGACACCAGTCAGTGTACAGATATCTCCCTGAGAGAGAGAGAGGGGACTGAGAGACACCAGTCAGTGTACAGATATCTCCCCGAGGGAGAGAGGGACTGAGAGGTACCAGTCAGTGTACAGACATCTCCCTGAGGGATAGAGGGGACTGAGAGACACCAGTCAGTGGACAGATATCTCCCTGAGAGAGAGACAGGGGACTGAGAGATACCACTCAGTGCACAGATATCTCACTGAGGGAGAGAGAGGGGACTGAGAGACACCAGTCAGTGTACAGATATCTCCCTGAGAGAGAGAGAGGGGACTGAGAGACACCAGTCAGTGTACAGATATCTCCCCGAGGGAGAGAGGGACTGAGAGGTACCAGTCAGTGTACAGACATCTCCCTGAGGGATAGAGGGGACTGAGAGACACCAGTCAGTGGACAGATATCTCCCTGAGGGAGAGAGAGGGGACTGAGAGACACCAGTCAGTGTACAGATATCTCCCTGAGAGAAAGGAATGAGAGACACCAGTCAGTGTACAGATATCTCCCTGAGAGAGAGGGGACTGAGAGACACCAGTCAGTGTACAGATATCTCCCTGCGAGAGAGGGGACTGAGAGACCCCAGTCAGTGTACAGATATCTCCCTGAGAGAGAGGGGACTGAGAGACACCAGTCAGTGCACAGATATCTCCCTGAGAGAGAGGGGACTGAGAGACACCAGTGAGTGTACTGATATCTCCCTGCGAGAGAGGGGACTGAGAGACCCCAGTCAGTGTACAGATATCTCCCTGAGAGAGAGGGGACTGAGAGACACCAGTGAGTGTACAGATATCTCCCTGCGAGAGAGGGGACTGAGAGACACCAGTCAGTGTACAGATATCTCGCTGAGAGAGAGAGGGGACTGAGAGACACCAGTCAGTGTACAGATATCTCCCTGAGAGAGAGAGGGGACTGAGAGACACCAGTCAGTGTACAGATATGTCCCTGAGAGAGAGAGGGGACTGAGAGACATCAGTCAGTGTACAGATATCTCCCTGAGAGAGAGGGGACTGAGAGACACTAGTCAGTGGACAGATATGTCCCATGAGAGAGACAGAGTGGACTGAGAGACACCAGTCAGTGTACAGATATCTCCCTGAGAGACAGAGGGGACTGAGAGACACCAGTCAGTGTACAGATATCTCCCTGAGAGAGAGAGGAGACTGAGAGACACCAGTCAGTGTACAGATATCTCCCTGAGAGAGAGAGAGGGACTGAGAGACACCAGTCAGTGTACAGATATCTCCCTGAGGGAGAGGGGGGACTGAGAGACACCAATCAGTGTACAGATATCTCCCTGAGAGAGAGAGGGGACTGAGAGACACCAGTCAGTGTACAGATATCTCCCCGAGAGAGAGGGGGTACTGAGAGATACCAGTCAGTGTACAGATATCTCCCTGAGAGAGAGAGGGGACTGAGAGACACCAGTCAGTGTACAGATATCTCCCTCAGAGAGAGGGGTGACTGAGAAACACCAGTCAGTGTACAGATATCTCCCTGAGAGAGAGGGGACTGAGAGACACCAGTCAGTGTACAGATATCTCCCTGAGAGAGAGAGGACTGAGAGACATCAGTCAGTGTACAGATATCTCCCTGAGAGAGAGAGGGGACTGAGAGACACCAGTCAGTGTACAGATATCTCCCTGAGAGAGAGAGGAGACTGAGAGACACCAGTCAGTGTACAGATATCTCCCTGAGAGAGAGAAGACTGAGAGACACCAGTCAGTGTACAGACATTTCCCAGAGAGAGAGAAGGGATTTACAGACACTAGTCAGTGTACAGATATCTCACAGAGAGAGAGAGAGAGAGGGACTGAGAGACACCAGTCAGTGTACAGATATCTCCCTGAGAGAGAGAGGGAACTGAAAGACACCAGTCAGTGTACAGATATCTCCCTGAGAGAGAGAGAGGGACTGAGAGACACCAGTCAGTGTACAGATATCTCCCTGAGAGAGAGAGGGGACTGAGATACACCAGTCAGTGTACAGATATCTCCCTGAGAGAGAGAGAGGGGACTGAGAGACACCAGTCAGTGTCCAGATGTCTCCCTGAGAGAGAGAGAGAGGGACTGAGAGACACCAGTCAGTGTACAGATATCTCCCTGAGAGAGAGGTGGGACTGAGAGACACCAGTCAGTGTACAGATATCTCCCTGAGAAAGAGGGGGGACTGAGAGACACCAGTCAGTGTACAGATATCTCCCTGAAAGAGAGAGAGAGGGGACTGCGAGACACCAGTCAGTGTACAGATATCTCCCTGAGAGAGAGAGGGACTGAGAGACACCTGTCAGTATACAGATATCTCCCTGAGAGAGAGAGAGGACTGAGATACACCAGTCAGTGTACAGATATCTCCCTGAGAGAGAGAGGGGACTGAGATACACCAGTCAGTGTACAGATATCTCACTGAGAGAGAGAGGGGACTGACAGACACCAGTCAGTGTACAGATATCTCCCTGAGAGAGAGAGGGGACTGAGAGACACCAGTCAGTGTACAGATATCACCCTGAGAGAGAGGGGACTGAGAGACACCAGTCAGTGTACAGATATCTCCCTGAGAGAGAGGGGACTGAGAGACACCAGTCAGTGTACAGATATCTCCCTGAGAGAGAGGGGACTGAGTGACACCAGTCAGTGTACAGATATCTCCCTGAGAGAGAGGGGACTGAGTGACACCAGTCAATGTACAGATATCTCCCTGAGAGAGAGGGGACTGAGTGACACCAGTCAGTGTACAGATATCTCCCTGAGAGAGAGAGGTGACTGAGATACACCAGTCAGTGTACAGATATCTCCCTGAGAGAGAGAGGGGACTGAGAGACACCAGTCAGTGTACAGATATCTCCCTGAGAGAGAGGGGGGACTGAGAGACACCAGTCAGTGTACAGATATCTCCCTGAGGGAGAGGGGACTGAGAGACACCAGTCAGTGTACAGATATCTCCCTGAGAGAGAGGGGGGACTGAGAGACACCAGTCAGTGTACAGATATCTCCCTGAGAGAGAGAGGGGACTGAGATACACCAGTCAGTGTACAGATATCTCCCTGAGAGAGGGAGGGGACTGAGATACACCAGTCAGTGTACAGATATCTCCCTGAGAGAGAGGGGACTGAGATACACCAGTCAGTGTACAGATATCTCCCTGAGAGAGAGAGGGGACTGAGATACACCAGTCAGTGTACAGATATCTCCCTGAGAGAGAGAGGGACTGAGAGACACCAATCAGTGTACAGATATCTCCCTGAGAGAGAGAAAGGGGACTGAGAGAAACCAGTCAGTGTACAGATATCTCCATGAGCGAGAGAGGGGACTGAGAGAAACCAGTCAGTGCACAGATATCTCCCTGAGAGAGAGGGGACTGAGAGACACCAGTCAGTGCACAGATATCTCCCTGAGAGAGAGAGGGGGGACTGAGAGACACCAGTCAGTGTACAGATATCTCCCTGAGAGAGAGGGGACTGAGAGACACCAGTCAGTGTACAGGTATCTCCCTGAGAGAGAGAGGGGACTGAGAGACACCAATCAGTGTACAGATATCTCCCTGAGAGAGGGGGGACTGAGAGACACCAGTCAGTGTACAGATATCTCACTGAGAGAGATAGGGACTGAGAGACACCGGTCAGTGTACAGATATCTCCCTGAGAGGGAGAGGGGACTGAGAGACACCAGTCAGTGTACAGATATCTCCCTGAGAGAGAGAGGGACTGAGAGACACCAGTCAGTGTACAGATATCTCCCTGAGAGAGAGAGGGGACTGAGAGACACCAGTCAGTGTACAGATATCTCCCTGAGAGAGAGGGGACTGAGTGACACCAGTCAGTGTACAGATATCTCCCTGAGAGAGAGAGGGGACTGAGAGACACCAATCAGTGTACAGATATCTCCCTGAGAGAGAGAAAGGGGACTGAGAGAAACCAGTCAGTGTACAGATATCTCCCTGAGCGAGAGAGGGGACTGAGAGAAACCAGTCAGTGCACAGATATCTCCCTGAGAGAGAGGGGACTGAGAGACACCAGTCAGTGTACAGATATCTCACTGAGAGAGATAGGGACTGAGAGAAACCAGTCAGTGTACAGATATCTCCATGAGCGAGAGAGGGGACTGAGAGAAACCAGTCAGTGCACAGATATCTCCCTGAGAGAGAGGGGACTGAGAGACACCAGTCAGTGCACAGATATCTCCCTGAGAGAGAGAGGGGGGACTGAGAGACACCAGTCAGTGTACAGATATCTCCCTGAGAGAGAGGGGACTGAGAGACACCAGTCAGTGTACAGATATCTCCCTGAGAGAGAGAGGGACTGAGAGACACCAGTCAGTGTACAGATATCTCCCTGAGAGAGAGAGGGACTGAGAGACACCAATCAGTGTACAGATATCTCCCTGAGAGAGAGAAAGGGGACTGAGAGAAACCAGTCAGTGTACAGATATCTCCATGAGCGAGAGAGGGGACTGAGAGAAACCAGTCAGTGCACAGATATCTCCCTGAGAGAGAGGGGACTGAGAGACACCAGTCAGTGCACAGATATCTCCCTGAGAGAGAGAGGGGGGACTGAGAGACACCAGTCAGTGTACAGATATCTCCCTGAGAGAGAGGGGACTGAGAGACACCAGTCAGTGTACAGGTATCTCCCTGAGAGAGAGAGGGGACTGAGAGACACCAATCAGTGTACAGATATCTCCCTGAGAGAGGGGGGACTGAGAGACACCAGTCAGTGTACAGATATCTCACTGAGAGAGATAGGGACTGAGAGACACCGGTCAGTGTACAGATATCTCCCTGAGAGGGAGAGGGGACTGAGAGACACCAGTCAGTGTACAGATATCTCCCTGAGAGAGAGAGGGACTGAGAGACACCAGTCAGTGTACAGATATCTCCCTGAGAGAGAGAGGGGACTGAGAGACACCAGTCAGTGTACAGATATCTCCCTGAGAGAGAGGGGACTGAGTGACACCAGTCAGTGTACAGATATCTCCCTGAGAGAGAGAGGGGACTGAGAGACACCAATCAGTGTACAGATATCTCCCTGAGAGAGAGAAAGGGGACTGAGAGAAACCAGTCAGTGTACAGATATCTCCCTGAGCGAGAGAGGGGACTGAGAGAAACCAGTCAGTGCACAGATATCTCCCTGAGAGAGAGGGGACTGAGAGACACCAGTCAGTGTACAGATATCTCACTGAGAGAGATAGGGACTGAGAGAAACCAGTCAGTGTACAGATATCTCCATGAGCGAGAGAGGGGACTGAGAGAAACCAGTCAGTGCACAGATATCTCCCTGAGAGAGAGGGGACTGAGAGACACCAGTCAGTGCACAGATATCTCCCTGAGAGAGAGAGGGGGGACTGAGAGACACCAGTCAGTGTACAGATATCTCCCTGAGAGAGAGGGGACTGAGAGACACCAGTCAGTGTACAGATATCTCCCTGAGAGAGAGAGGGACTGAGAGACACCAGTCAGTGTACAGATATCTCCCTGAGAGAGAGAAAGGGGACTGAGAGAAACCAGTCAGTGTACAGATATCTCCATGAGCGAGAGAGGGGACTGAGAGAAACCAGTCAGTGCACAGATATCTCCCTGAGAGAGAGGGGACTGAGAGACACCAGTCAGTGCACAGATATCTCCCTGAGAGAGAGAGGGGGGACTGAGAGACACCAGTCAGTGTACTGATATCTCCCTGAGAGAGAGAGGGGACTGAGAGACACCAGTCAGTGTACTGATATCTCCCTGAGAGAGAGGGACTGAGAGACACCAGTCAGTGTACATATATCTCCCTGAGAGAGAGAGGGACTGAGAGACACCAGTCAGTGTACAGATATCTCCCTGAGAGAGAGAGGGGACTGAGAGACACCAGTCAGTGTACATATATCTCCCTGAGAGAGAGAGGGACTGAGAGACACCAGTCAGTGTACAGATATCTCCCTGAGAGAGAGAGGGGACTGAGAGACACCAGTCAGTGTACAGATATCTCCCTGAGAGAGAGAGGGGACTGAGAGACACCAGTCAGTGTACAGATATCTCACTGAGAGAGAGGGGACTGAGTGACACCAGTCAGTGTACATATATCTCCCTGAGAGAGAGAGGGACTGAGAGACACCAGTCAGTGTACAGATATCTCCCTGAGAGAGAGAGGGGACTGAGAGACACCAGTCAGTGTACAGATATCTCCCTGAGAGAGAGAGGGGACTGAGAGACACCAGTCAGTGTACAGATATCTCCCTGAGAGAGGGGGGGGGGACTGAGAGACACCAGTCAGTGTACAGATATCTCCCTGAGAGAGAGGGGGGGGACTGAGAGACACCAGTCAGTGTACAGATATCTCCCTGAGAGAGAGAGAGGGGACTGAGAGACACCAGTCAGTGTACAGATATCTCCCTGAGAGAGAGAGGGGACTGAGAGACACCAGTCAGTGTACAGATATCTCCCTGAGAGAGAGGGGACTGAGAGACACCAGTCAGTGTACAGATATCTCCCTGAGAGAGAGAGGGGACTGACAGACACCAGTCAGTGTACAGATATCTCCGTGAGAGAGAGAGAGGGGACAGAGAGACACCAGTCAGTGTACAGATATCTCCCTGAGAGAGAGAGGAGACTGAGAGGCACCAGTCAGTGTACAGATATCTCCCTGAGAGAGAGAGGGGACTGACAGACACCAGTCAGTGTACAGATATCTCCCTGAGAGAGAGAGGGGACTGAGAGACACCAGTCTGTGTACAGATATCTCCCTGAGAGAGAGAGGGGACTGACAGACACCAGTCAGTGTACAGATATCTCCCTGAGAGAGAGAGGGGACTGAGAGACACCAGTTAGTGTACAGATATCTTCCTGAGAGAGAGAGGGGACTGAGAGACACCAGTCAGTGTACAGATATCTTACCTATCATTGAGGTGAGGAACATCAGAGCTGAGAGGTGTCCCCCTGAGATCGTGGAGCCCGGCAGCATTTTGTAAATTTGAGTCAAAGTGTTTGAACAGGACAGTCTCAAGGCAGCAGAGGTTTGAAAGAGCAGAGTCTCACATGAAGGATACGAAATCACTTCGTCCACGGGAAAGAAAGAACCCGAGAAACAGTGAAGGTTTCAAAGAAGACATGGCGTGATGTCAGGGAGTATGAGGCGGCTCAGGAAGAGAACGCAGACCACATCCGGAACCATCAACATGCAGATCCTGAGTAACACGCTGGGTCATTGGTTACATACAGAGTAAAGCTCACTCTACACTGTCCCCCATCAAACACTCCCAGGACAGGGACAGCACGGGGTTAGGTACAGAGTAAAGCTCCCTCTACACTGTCCCCCATCAAACACTCCCAGGACAGGGACAGCACGGGGTTAGATACAGAGTAAAGCTCCCTGTACACTGTCCCCCATCAAACACTCCCAGGACAGGGACAGCACGGGGTTAGATACAGAGTAAAGCTCTCTCTACACTGTCCCCCATCAAACATTCCCAGGACAGGGACAGCACGGGGTTAGATACAGAGTAAAGCTTCCTCTACACTGTCCCCCATCAAACACTCCCAGGACAGGGACAGCACCGGGTTAGATACAGAGTAAAGCTCCCTCTACACTGTCCCCCATCAAACACTCCCAGGACAGGGACAGCACCGGGTTAGATACAGAGTAAAGCTCCCTCTACACTGTCCCCCATCAAACACTCCCAGGACAGGGACAGCACGGGGTTAGATACAGAGTAAAGATCCCTCTACACTGTCCCCCATCAAACACTCCCAGGACAGGGACAGCACGGGGTTAGATACAGAGTAAAGCTCTCTCTACACTGTCCCCCATCAAACACTCCCAGGGACAGGGACAGCACGGGGTTAGATACAGAGTAAAGCTCCCTCTACACTGTCCCCCATCAAACACTCCCAGGACAGGGACAGCACCGGGTTAGATACAGAGTAAAGCTCCCTCTACACTGTCCCCACCATCAAACACTCCCAGGACAGGGACAGCACGGGGCTCCATACAGAGTAAAGCTCCCTCTACACTGTCCACCAAATAACACTCCCAGGACAGGGACAGCACGGGGTTAGATACAGAGGAAAGCTCACTCTACACTGTCCCCCATCAAACACGCCCAGGGACAGGGGCAGCACGGGGCCAGATACAGAGTAAAGCTCCCTCTACACTGTCCTCCCATCAAACCCACCCAGGACAGGGACAGCACGGGGCTCCATACAGAGTAAAGCTCCCTCTACACTGTCCACCAAATAACACTCCCAGGACAGGGACAGAACGGGGTTAGATACAGAGGAAAGCTCACTCTACACTGTCCCCCATCAAACACTCCCAGGACAGGGACAGCACGGGGTGAGATACAGAGTAAAGCTCACTCTACACTGTCCCCCATCAAACACTCCCAGGACAGGGACAGCACGGGGTGAGATACAGAGTAAAGCTGCCTCTACACTGTCCCCCATCAAACACTCCCACACTCCCTAACCTACACATCCCTGAACACTATGGGGTAATTTAGCATGGCCAATCCACCCTAACCTGCACATCCCTGAACACTATGGGGTAATTTAGCATGGCCAATCCACCCTAACCTACACATCCCTGAACACTATGGGGTAATTTAGCATGGCCAATCCACCCTAAACTACACATCCCTGGGCACTATGGGTAATTTAGCATGGCCAATCCACCCTAACCTACACATTCCTGAACACTATGGGGTAATTTAGCATGGCCAATCCACCCTAACCTACACATCCCTGAGCACTATGGGTAATTTCCCATGGCCAATCCACCCTAACCTCCACATCCCTGAACACTATGGGGTAATTTAGCATGGCCAATTCACCCTAACCTACACATCGCTGAACACTATGGGGTAATTTAGCATGGCCAATCCACCCTAACCTACACATCCCTGAGCACTATGGGGTAATTTAGCATGGCCAATCCACCCTAACCTACACATCCCTGAGCACTATGGGGTAATTTAGCATGGCCAATCCACCCTAACCTACACATCCCTGAACACTATGGGGTAATTTAGCATGGCCAATCCACCCTAACCTTCACATCCCTGAACACTATGGGGTAATTTAGCATGGCCAATCCACCCTAACCTTCACATCCCTGAACACTATGGGGTAATTTAGCATGGCCAATCCACCCTAACCTACACATCCCTGAACACTATGGGGTAATTTAGCATGGCCAATCCACCCTAACCTACACATCCCTGAGCACTATGGGGTAATTTAGCATGGCCAATCCACCCTAACCTACACATCCCTGAACACTATGGGGTAATTTAGCATGGCCAATCCACCCTAACCTTCACATCCCTGAACACTATGGGGTAATTTAGCATGGCCAATCCACCCTAACCTTCACATCCCTGAACACTATGGGGTAATTTAGCATGGCCAATCCACCCTAACCTACACATCCCTGAACACTATGGGGTAATTTAGCATGGCCAATCCACCCTAACCTACACATCCCTGAACACTATGGGGTAATTTAGCATGGCCAATCCACCCTAAACTACACATCCCTGGGCACTATGGGTAATTTAGCATGGCCAATCCACCCTAACCTACACATCCCTGAACACTATGGGGTAATTTAGCACGGCCAATCCACCCTAACCTACACATTCCTGAACACTATGGGGTAATTTAGCATGGCCAATCCACCCTAACCTACACATCCCTGAGCACTATGGGTAATTTCCCATGGCCAATCCACCCTAACCTCCACATCCCTGAACACTATGGGGTAATTTAGCATGGCCAATTCACCCTAACCTACACATCGCTGAACACTATGGGGTAATTTAGCATGGCCAATCCACCCTAACCTACACATCCCTGAACACTATGGGGTAATTTCCCATGGCCAATCCACCCTAACCTACACATCCCTGAACACTATGGGGTAATTTAGCATGGCCAATCCACCCTAACCTGCACATCCCTGAACACTATGGGGTAATTTAGCATGGCCAATCCACCCTAACCTACACATCCCTGAACACTATGGGGTAATTTAGCATGGCCAATCCACCCTAACCTACACATCCCTGAACACTATGGGGTAATTTAGCATGGCCAATCCACCCTAAACTACACATCCCTGGGCACTATGGGTAATTTAGCATGGCCAATCCACCCTAACCTACACATCCCTGAACACTATGGGGTAATTTAGCACGGCCAATCCACCCTAACCTACACATTCCTGAACACTATGGGGTAATTTAGCATGGCCAATCCACCCTAACCTACACATCCCTGAGCACTATGGGTAATTTCCCATGGCCAATCCACCCTAATCTGCACATCCCTGAGCACTATGGGGTAATTTAGTATGGCCAATCCACCCTAACCTACACATCCCTGAGCACTATAGGTAATTTCCCATGGCCAATCCACCCTAACCTCCACATCCCTGAACACTATGGGGTAATTTAGCATGGCCAATTCACCCTAACCTACACATCCCTGAACACTATGGGGTAATTTAGCATGGCCAATCCACCCTAACCTACACATCCCTGAGCACTATGGGTAATTTCCCATGTCCAATCCACCCTAACCTGTCCCCCTTTGGACTGTGTGAGGAAACCGGAGCACCCGGAGGAATCCCCCGCAGACTCGGGGAGAATGTGTAAACCCCCACACAGACCGTCGCCCCTGAGGGTGGGATCGAATCCGGGTCCCTGGTGCCGTGAGGCAGCGGTGCTAACCACTGAGCCCCCGAAAGAGAGTGTCCGAAAGGGAGCGTGTGAGATTAATAGTGACAGAGCGACACTGGGAGTGAGTGAGTGAGTGAGTGTGTGTATGTGTGAGAGCTGCTTATTTTTCCCACTCCCCCCTCACACACTCCCCCCACTTATTCCATTTGTCCTTATTCATTTATTTTCCCATTTCCCCCTGTCCCTCTCTCTCTCTCTCTCTCTCTCTCTCTGTCTCTCTCTCTCTCTCTCTCTCTGTCCCTCTCCCCTGTCTCTGTGTCTCTGTCTCTGTCTCTCTCTCACACTCCGTCTGTCTCTCTCTCACATACACACTCCCTCTCTGTCTCTCTCTCTCTCTCTCTTTCTCTCGCTGTTTCTCTCTCTCGCTCGCTCTGTCTCTGTCTCTCTCTCCCTCCTCTCTCTGTCTCTCTCTCTCCCCCCATCTCTGTGTCTCTGTTTTTCTCTCTGTCTCTCTCTCTCTGTCTCTATCTTCTCTCTTCTCTCTCTGTCTCTCTCTCTGTCTCTATCTGCCTCTCTCTCTCTCTCTGTGTCTGTCTGTCCTGTCTTCTGTCTGTCTCTCTCTCTTTCTCTATCTGTCTCTCCCTCTCTCTCTGTCTCTCTCTGTCTCTCTCTCTCTCTGTCTCTCTCTCCTCTCTCTCTCTCTGTCTCTCTCTCTCTCTCTCTCTCTCTCTGTCTCTCTCTCTCTATCTCTCCCTCTCTCTCTCTCTCTTCTCT
>NC_092785.1:47334-74834 GCF_047496795.1 Chiloscyllium punctatum
TCTCTCTCTCTCTCTCTATCTCCCCCCCCCCTCTCTCTCTCTCTCTCTCTATCTCCCCCCCCTCTCTCTCTCTCTCTATCTCTCTATCTCCCCCCCCTCTCTCTCTCTCTCTCTATCTCCCCCCCGCCTCTCTCTCTCTCTCACTCTCTCTCTCTATCCCCCCCCCCTCTCTCTCTCTCTCTCTCCCCCCCCCCTCTCTCTCTCTCTCTCTCTCTATCTCCCCCCCCCTCTCTCGGTCTCACACATGATATCACTCAGGCATTTTCTCTCTCTCTCTATCTCCTGCCCTCACTCTCTAACTCTCTCTCTCTCTCTGTGTCTCCCTCTTTCTGTAACTCTCCCCCTTCTAACTCCTCTCACCCTCTATCATTTCTCTCGATATATCTTTCTCTCCCCAACTCCCTCTCTCTCTCCCCCTCCCACACTAACTCCCTCTCTCCCTTTCCCTCTCTCCCTCTCCCTCTCTCTCCCTCCTTCATTAACTCCTCACTCTCTCCCTCCCTCACTAACTCCCTCTCTCCCTTTCCCTCCCTCACTAACTCCCTCTCTCTCTCCCTCCCTCACTAACTCCCTCTCTCTCCCTCCCTCACTAACTCCCTCTCTCTCCCTCCCTCACTAACTCCCTCTCTCCCTTTCCACTCTCTCCCTCTCTCTCCCTCCTTCACTAACTCCCTCCCTCCCTCACTTCCTCCCCTCTCTCTCTCCCTCGCTCAATAACTCCCTCCCCTCTCTCTCCCTCGCTCAATAACTCCCTCCCTCTCTCTCCCTCGCTCAATAACTCCCTCCCTCTCTCTCTCCCTCCCTCACTAACTCCCTCTCTCTCTCCCTCCCTCACTAACTCCCTCTCTCTCTCCCTCCCTCAATAACTCACTCCCTCTCTATCCCCTGCCTCTAACTCCCTTTCTTCCTCTCTAACTCCCTCTCCCTTCCTCACTAACCCTCTCCCTCACTAACTCCCTCCCTCTCTCTCTCCCTCCCTCACTAACCTCCCTCCCTCTCTCTCTCCCTCCCTCACTAACTCCCTCCCTCTCTCTCTCCCTCCCTCACTAACTCACTCCCTCTCTCTCCCTCCCTCACTACCTCCCTCTCTCCCTCTCTCCCTCCCTCACTAACTCCCTCTCTCTCTCCCTCCCTCACTAACTCCCTCTCCCTCCCTCACTAACTCCCTCTCTCTCTCCCTCACTAACTCCCTCTCTCCTCCCTCACTAACTCTCTCTCCCTCCCTCACTAACTCCCCTCTCTCTCTCTCTCCCTCCCTCACTAACTCCCTCTCTCTCTCTCCCTCCCACAATAACTCCCTCTCTCTCCCCCTCACTAACTCCTTCCCCCTCCCTCCCTAACTCCTTCTCTCCCTCTCCCTCCCACAATAACTCCCTCTCTCTCCCCCCTCACTAACCTCCTTCCCCCTCCCTCCCTAACTCCTTCTCTCCCTTCCCTCCCTAACTCCTTCTCTCCCTCTCCTCCCTAACTCCTTCTCTCCTCTCCCTCCACTAACTCCTTCTCTCCCTCTCTCCCTCCCACAATAACTCCCTCTCTCTCCCTCCCTCACTAACTCCCTCCCTCCCTCACTAACTCCCTCCCTCCCTCACTAACTCCCTCTCTCCCTCACTAACTCCCTCTCTCTCCCTCACTAACTCTCTCTCCCTCTCTCACTAACTCCCTCTCTCTCTCCCTCCCTAACTGTCTCTCTCTCCCTCCCTCACTAACTCCCTCCCTCCCTCACTAACTCCCTCTCTCTCTCCCTCACTAACTCTCTCTCCCTCTCTCACTAACTCCCTCTCTCTCTCCCTCACTAACTGTCTCTCCCTCCCTCACTAACTCCCTCCCTCCCTCACTAACTCCCTCTCTCTCTCCCTCACTAACTCCCTCTCTCTCTCCCTCACTAACTCTCTCTCCCTCCCTCACTAACTCCCTCTCTCTCTCTCTCCCTCCTCACTAACTCCCTCTCTCTCTCTCCCTCCCACAATAACTCCCTCTCTCTCCCCCCTCACTAACTCCTTCCCCTCCCTCCCTAACTCCTTCTCTCCCTCTCCCTCCCACAATAACTCCTCTCTCTCCCCCCTCACTAACTCCTTCCCCCTCCCTCCCTAACTCCTGTCTCTCCCTCTCCCTCCCACAATAACTCCCTCTCTCCCCCCCCTCACTAACTCCCTCCCTCCCCTCACTAACTCCCTCTCTCTCTCCCTCCCTCACTAACTCCCTCTCTCTCTCTCCCCCTCCCTCCCTAACTCCCTCTCTCTCTCTCCCCCTCCCTCCCTAACTCCTTCTCTCCCTCTCCCTCTCTCTCCCCTCTCTCCCCCCCTCCCTAACTCCCTCTCCCTCCCTCTCCCCTCCCTCCCTCCCCCTCACTAAGTGGAACCATCGGATCTCTTTGCGGTGTAAGATTATAAAGACGATTTGCAAAGTCTGGCTGACGGAACAGGTTTGGCTCCCTCCCTCTGCAGGTCAATAACCTCTGAAGATCAAACGTCTGAGGAAGAAGGAGTGAGGAAGATTGAAAAGCGGGACACGCTGAAGATTTTGCAAAAGAACGACCTCAAGAGGCAACAGAAGGCGATGAAGGCTGGGGAGAAATGAAGAGTGTGTTAGAGACGAGGGGGGGTGGTGTCGGAGAGACAGAAACGAGGGGAGTGAATGAATGCACTGCGAGAGAGAGAGAGACTGAGAGAACAGTGAGTGAGAAGAACAGCAGGGGGCCGTTTGCGCGGTGGTGTTGCTGGGCTCGAGTGCGAGGCAGTGTTTTTGATGAAATGTGGGGTGCTGCTCCCAATGCCATTCACTTGTTGTTTCGAACCTGCTGTCTCAGAAACCAATTATCATCTTCAGTGAGTGGCTGAGTGAACACTCACTCTCTCACCACGCACACGCTCACTCACACCTGGACCACGGTCTCAGGCTTCCAGCTGCTGCTCAGAGAGATATTAAAGGTATTTTACAAATGTGAGAAGCTGCACTTTGTTTGGGGACTGCGTTTTTGTTATAAGAGCACCCTTCAGGTTTCTGCCTCGCCCCACTCCACCAACCCAGGGATCACTGGGCAGTGATCAGGAGCAGGAGCCCTGGCTGATCTCCCCCCCCTGTCTCTCTCTACCCAGAGATCACTGGGCAGTGATCAGGAGCAGGAACCCTGGCTGATTTCCCCCCTCTCTCTCTAACCCAGGGATCACTGGGCAGTGATCAGGAGCAGAAACCCTGGCTGATTTCCCCCCTCTCTCTCTAACCCAGGGATCACTGGACAGTGATCAGGAGCAGGAACCCTGGCTGATTTCCCCCTCTCTCTCTAACCCAGGGATCACTGGGCAGTGATCAGGAGCAGGAACCCTGGCTGATTTCCCCTCTCTCTCTCTCTAACCCAGGGATCACTGGACAGTGATCAGGAGCAGGAACCCTGGCTGATTTCCCCTCTCTCTCTAACCCAGGGATCACTGGGCAGTGATCAGGAGCAGGAACCCTGGCTGATTTCCCCTCTCTCTCTAACCCAGGGATCACTGGGCAGTGATCAGGAGCAGGAACCCTGGCTGATTTTCCCCCCCCTCTCTCTCTCTAACCCAGGATCACTGGGCAGTGATCAGGAGCAGGAACCCTGGCTGATTTCCCCCTCTCTCTCTAACCCAGGGATCACTGGGCAGTGATCAGGAGCAGGAACCCTGGCTGATTTCCCCCCCCCTCTCTCTAACCCAGGGATCACTGGGCAGTGATCAGGAGCAGGAACCCTGGCTGATTTCCCCCCCCTCTCTCTCTCTCTAACCCAGGGATCACTGGCAGTGAACAGGAGCAGGAACCCTGGCTGATTTCCCCTCTCTCTCTCTCTCTAACCCAGGGATCACTGGGCAGTGATCAGGAGCAGGAACCCTGGCTGATTTCCCCCTCTCTCTCTCTAACCCAGGGATCACTGGGCAGTGATCAGGAGCAGGAACCCTGGCTGATTTCCCCCCCCCCCCTCTCTCTCTAACCCAGGGATCACTGGGCAGTGATCAGGAGCAGGAACCCTGGCTGATTTCCCTCTCTCTCTCTAACCCAGGGATCACTGGGTAGTGATCAGGAGCAGGAACCCTGGCTGATTTCCCCTCTCTCTCTCTAACCCAGGGATCACTGGGCAGTGATCAGGAGCAGGACCCTGGCTGATTTCCCCCCCTCTCTCTCTCTAACCCAGGATCACTGGACAGTGATCAGGAGCAGGAACCCTGGCTGATTCCCCCCCCTCTCTCTCTCTAACCCAGGGATCACTTGGCAGTGATCAGGAGCAGGAACCCTGGCTGATTTCCCCTCTCTCTCTCTAACCCAGGGATCACTGGACAGTGATCAGGAGCAGGAACCCTGGCTGATTTCCCCTCTCTCTAACCCAGGGATCACTGGACAGTGATCAGGAGCAGGAACCCTGGCTGATTTCCCCGCTCTCTCTCTAACCCAGGGATCACTGGGCAGTGATCAGGAGCAGGAACCCTGGCTGATTTCCCCCCCCCTCTCTCTCTCTCTCTCACCCAGGGATCAATTGGCAGTGATCAGGAGCAGGAACCCTGGCTGATTTCCCCCCCTCTCTCTAACCCAGGGATCACTGGACAGTGATCAGGAGCAGGAACCCTGGCTGATTTCCCTCTCTCTCTCTAACCCAGGGATAACTGGGCAGTGATCAGGAGCAGCAACCCTGGCTGATTTCCCTCTCTCTCTCTAACCCAGGGATAACTGGGCAGTGATCAGGAGCAGGAACCCTGGCTGATTTCCCCCCCCTCTCTCTCTCTCTCACCCTGGGATCACTTGGCAGTGATCAGGAGCAGGAACCCTGGCTGATTTCCCCCCTCTCTCTCTAACCCAGGGATCACTGGACAGTGATCAGGAGCAGGAACCCTGGCTGATTTCCCCTCTCTCTCTCTAACCCAGGGATCACTGGGCAGTGATCAGGAGCAGGAACCCTGGCTGATTTCCCCTCTCTCTCTCTCACCCAGGGATCACTTGGCAGTGATCAGAGCAGGAACCCTGGCTGATTTCCCCTCTCTCTCTCCCCTAACCCAGGGATCACTGGACAGTGATCAGGAGCAGGAACCCTGGCTGATTTCCCCTCTCTCTCTCTAACCCAGGGATCACTGGACAGTGATAAGAAGCAGGAACCCTGGCTGATTTCCCCCCCCCCCCCTCTCTCTCTCTCTAACCCAGGATCACTGGGCAGTGATCAGGAGCAGGAACCCTGGCTGATTTCCTCTCTCTCTCTCTAACCAGGGATCACTGGGCAGTGATCAGGAGCAGGAACCCTGGCTGATTTCCCCACTCTCTCTCTAACCCAGGGATCACTGGGCAGTGATCAGGAGCAGGAACCCTGGCTGATTTCCCTCTCTCTCTCTAACCCAGGGATCACTGGCAGTGATCAGTAGCAGGAACCCTGGCTGATTTCCCCTCTCTCTCTCTCTAACCCAGGATCACTGGACAGTGATCAGGAGCAGGAACCCTGGCTGATTTCCCCCCTCTCTCTCTCTCTAACCCAGGGATCACTGGACAGTGATCAGGAGCAGGAACCCTGGCTGATTTCCCCTCTCTCTCTCTAACCCAGGGATCACTGGGCAGTGATCAGGAGCAGGAACCCTGGCTGATTTCCCCTCTCTCTCTCTCTAACCCAGGGATCACTGGACAGTGATCAGGAGCAGGAACCCTGGCTGATTTCCCCTCTCTCTCTCTCTAACACAGGGATCACTGGACAGTGATCAGGAGCAGGAACCCTGGCTGATTTCCCCTCTCTCTCTCTCTAACCCAGGGATCACTGGACAGTGATCAGGAGCAGGAACCCTGGCTGATTTCCCCTCTCTCTCTCTCTAACACAGGGATCACTGGACAGTGATCAGACAGGAACCCTGGCTGATTTCCCCCCTCTCTCTCTCTAACCCAGGATCACTGGACAGTGATCAGGAGCAGGAACCCTGGCTGATTTCCCCTCTCTCTCTCTCTCTCTAACCCAGGATCACTGGGCAGTGATCAGGAGCAGGAACCCTGGCTGATTTCCCCTCTCTCTCTCTCTCTCTAACCCAGGGATCACTGGGCAGTGATCAGGAGCAGGAACCCTGGCTGATTTCCCCTTCCCCTCTGTCTCCGTAATCCTGGACCTGTGAACACACTCTGCGGGCTCCCCAAATCCGAGGGGGTTTGCAGATCTGTTTGAGTCTGCCCTGCCACCACCCCTCCCCTGGCCCTTTGTGGAGTGACCCCTGACCTCACCCAGTCACCGCACCCCTCCCCTGGCCCTTTTGTGAAGTGACCCCTGACCTCAGTCTCCCACCCCTCCCCTGCCCCTTTGTGAAGTGCCCCCTGACCTCAGTCACCGCACCCCCTCCCCTGGCCTTTGTGAAGTGACCCCCTGACCTCAGTCACCGCACCCCCTCCCCTGGCCCTTTGTGAAGTGACCCCTGACCTCACCCAGTCTCCGCACCCCTCCCCTGACCCTTTGTGAAGTGACCCCTGACCTCAGTCTCCCACCCCCTCCCCTGCCCCTTGTGAAGTGCCCCCTGACCTCAGTCCACCGCACCCCCTCCCCTGGCCCTTTGTGAAGTGACCCCTGACCTCACCCAGTCTCCGGCACCCCTCCCCTGACCCTTTGTGAAGTGCCCCTGACCTCAGTCTCCCACCCCCTCCCCTGACCCTTTGTGAAGTGCCCCTGACCTCAGTCTCCCACCCCCCTCCCCTGACCCTTTGTGAAGTGCCCCCTGACCTCAGTCTCCCACCCCCTCCCCTGACCTTTGTGAAGTGCCCCCTGACCTCAGTCTCCACCCCCCTCCCCTGACCCTTTGTGAAGTGCCCCCTGACCTCAGTCTCCCACCCCCCTCCCCTGACCCTTTGTGAAGTGACCCCTGACCTCAGTCTCCCACCCCCTCCCCTGACCCTTTGTGGAGGGATCAGCTCCGTCCCCTCGGAGTGAATTTTGTCGAGCCTCGGTACGCTCGATGATTGTCTCGAGGATTGAGCTGTGAGTCGTGATGGCAGCTCTGAGGGAGATGGACAGTCTGCCGTGCGGCTACCGCGATGGCGTCGAGAGTGAGTTGCGTTCTGCTCTCGCACACGGGTCGGCGACCCCCTTTTCCTGGGGGGGGGGAGCAGACCGCACCGTTCTGGCGGGGAACAGCCCCCCCCCCCCCCGAAACGTGAACTCAGCCATGGGGCGGCCAGACGCCCACCCCCCAGACTCTCCCAGGGGTTCTGCCGTTGTTTCACATCTCCCGCCCTCAGAACGTAGGAGCAGCAGGAGGCCATTCAGCCCCTCCAGCCATTCAATTAGAGTCAAGGCTGCCCCTCTGTTGGGGGGGGGGGGTCAGCTCTACCTCCCCTGGCCGCTCACCACACCCCTTCGTTCATTTACTGTTCACATCCAGCTCCTGGGAGTTGTCCCGAAAGGAGGCAGGCGGCCATTCCACCTTTTTCGAAATGCTGTTCGCTCGTGAACACTTGGCCCAGTATTTCTCATCCCCACCCCCCTCCGTTCATAGATGCCCCCCACCCCCCCCCCCCCCCCTTGAGAGTGTGGGGGGTGAGCTGCTGAACCATGTGCTGGAGGGTAGACCCACAGTGTCCCTGAGGGAGGGAATTCCAGGATTCTGACCCAGGAAGGACCGGAGAGTGAGGGGCTCGGAGGGGAACTTACAGGAGGGGGTGGTGTCCCTCCGACAGTGCCCACTCCCTCAGCACTGACCCTCCGACAGGGCCCACTCCCTCAGCACTGACCCTCCGACAGTGCCCACTCCCTCAGCACTGACCCTCCGACAGGGCCCACTCCCTCAGCACTGACCCTCCGACAGTGCCCACTCCCTCAGCACTGACCCTCCGACAGGGCCCACTCCCTCAGCACTGACCCTCCGACAGCGCCCCACTCCCTCAGCACTGACCCTCCGACAGTGCGGCACTCCCTCAGCACTGACCCTCCGACAGTGCCCACTCCCTCAGCACTGACCCTCCGACAGGGCCCACTCCCTCAGCACTGACCCTCAGACAGTGCCCACTCCCTCAGCACTGACCCTCCGACAGGGGCCCACTCCCTCAGCACTGACCCTCCAACAGTGCCCACTCCCTCAGCACTGACCCTCCGACAGTGCCCACTCCCTCAGCACTGACCCTCCGACAGTGCCCACACCCTCAGCACTGACCCTCTGACAGTGCCCACTCCCTCAGCACTGACCATACGACAGTGCCCACTCCCTCAGCACTGACCCTCCAACAGTGCGGGGCTCCCTCAGCACTGACCCTCCGACAGTGCCCACTCCCTCAGCACTCTGACCCTCCGACAGGGCCCACTCCCTCAGCACTGACCCTCCGACAGTGCCCACTCCCTCAGCACTGACCCTCCGACAGTGTCCACTCCCTCAGCACTGACCCTCTGACAGTGCGGCACTCCCTCAGCACTGACCCTCCGACAGTGTCCACTCCCTCAGCACTGACCCTCTGGCAGTGCCCCACTCCCTCAGCATTGACCCTCCGACAGTGCCCACTCCCTCAGCACTGACCCTCCGACAGTGCGGCACTCCCTCAGCACTGACCCTCCGACAGTGGTCCACTCCCTCAGCACTGACCCTCTGACAGTGCCCACTCCCTCAGCACTGACCCTCGACAGGCCCACTCCCTCAGCACTGACCCTCCGACAGTGCCCACTCCCTCAGCACTGACCCTCCGACAGTGCCCACTCCCTCAGCACTGACCCTCCGACAGTGTCCACTCCCTCAGCACTGACCCTCTGACAGTGCGGCACTCCCTCAGCACTGACCCTCCGACAGTGTCCACTCCCTCAGCACTGACCCTCCGACAGTGCCCACTCCCTCAGCATTGACCCTCCGACAGTGCGTCGTAACAGTGGCTGTGTGAGTTGTCTCTCTCTCTCTCTCTGCAGGTCCAGACCCGTCCAGTCCCTGTTGCGGGTGGCCTGGAGCGATCGCTGTGGTGGTTCCGGTCAAGAGGAGGAGGCGCTGCCTGAGCAGCACCCCCTTCGAGCGGCACGGGGCCTCTGGGAGAGGTCCTGAGGCCCAGTCGGGGCTGTGGCCGGCCGCTGGAGGGCTGTTCCCTGCCCGGGAGGAGATTGGCGCGCCCCACGGCGAATCCCTGGTCTCGCGCCCTCCGACCGGGCGTCTGTGGAGGGAGCGGGAGCAGGCCAAAGCCGCGGCCCGGTTGCAGAGGGAGAGCCAGGCTTTGGTGAACGGGTTAGGCCACAACGTGCTCGCGGAGCGTGCGGAGGGATATGTCACCGCCCAGCGTGCCCGCAAGAGGAGGCCGAGAATTCGGGTCTGACTTCTGCTTCCTCCCCCTCCCTCCATTCTCAAGCCACTTCCGGAATTCCCCCCCCCGCGTTCCGGGGTTATCCCTATGAGGCACAGACAGAAAAGCTAATCCCCTCCGCCTCTTGGTAATTCTTTCCCCCTCGTTGGGCGTGGTGTTTCTTGACCCGTCCCTCGATCCCCCCTTTGAGATTTGGTCTTCTTGCAATTGTGTCCTGATGTGTCAAATATAAGAAGAAATGAACTCTACGTCAGGCTGCATCGTAACTAAAATACTGCCTCCAATTCCACACGTGGATTCTGTGTTTTTCCGTCCACCCGCCAGGGGGTGGGGTCTCCCTGGCTGGGCCCGGTGTTTATTACCCCCCCTCCGTCCTAGTTGCCCCCCCCCCCCTCCAGCCCTTGAGAGTGTGGGGGTGAGCTGCCTTCCTGAACCATGTGCTGGAGGGTAGACCCACAGTGTCCCTGAGGAGGGAATTCCAGGATTCTGACCCAGGAAGGAACGGAGAGTGAGGGGCTCGGAGGGGAACTTGGTGGGGGTGGGGGGTTCCCATGTATCTGCTGCCCCTTGTCCTTCTGGGTGGAAGGGGCCGTGGGTTTGGAAGGTGCTGCCTGAGGGTCTTCGGTGAGATCCTGCAGGGCATCTTGTAGCAGATACAACACTGCTGCTACTGAGGGTCGGTGGGGGGAGGGGGGGAGGGAGGGAGGGAGGGGATGTTTGTGGGGGTGGGGTCAATCTGGGAGGGGCAGTTTTATCCCAGGATGGTACACACTGCTGCTACTGAGGGTCGGTGGAGGGGAGGGGAGGGAGAGAGGGGATGTTTGTGGGGGTGGGGTCAATCCGGTTGGGGAGGGGTGGGTTGGTCTGTCTCACGGGGAGAGCTTGGGCTGGTCCTCAATGGAATTTCGGAGAAATGAGAGGTGGCCATATTGAACAGGTAAGATAGTGGGCAGCAGGATGGACACTCCGAGGGGTTAAAGATAACAGGACTCCTGTCAAAGGTGGAGTGTGTTTGGACCTCTCCCCCCCCCCACCCCCCCCACCCCCCCCCCCCCCCCCCCCCCACCCCCCTACAGACAGCGGTGTTGGGGGGGAGGGAGCGAGCTCAGGGATTACGTTCGACGCTGAGTGGGAGCGAGTGTTAATTGAGGATTGGTCCCAGAGTTGGGGTTATGGGGGAGAGACTGGGTCTGTACTCACTGGATCGTCGGAGGGCTGTGGGCTGTGGGCGATCTGACAGAAACGGAGCACCTTACAAAGGGAGTCGATAAGGACCACGCCCAGAGATTGTTCCTGAGGCTGGGAGCTCAGCAGGAACTCCATCACCCACAGCATTGGGAATCTGTCCAAACCTCCCCCCCACCCCCCGTCCCCCCCCAGCCGAGTCGAGACTGCCTCATTGGATGGTTTTAATACAGACACAGATTTCTGAGCCGTGAAACAGATTCAGGCTTATTAAGGAGGGTGGGTCTCTGTCCCTCTTGTGCTCTCTCTCTCTCTTCTGTCTCCCTCTCCGTCTGTCTCTCTCTGTCACTTCTCTCTCTCTCCCTCCCTCTCCCTCTGTCTCTCTCTGTCACTTCTCTCTCTCTCTCTCTGTCTCCCTCTCTCTTTCTCCCTCTGTCTCCCTCTCTCTCTCTCTCTCTCTCTCCTCTGTCTCTCTCTCTCCCCCCCCTCTCTCTCTCTCTCCCTCTGTCTCTCTGTCTCCCTCTGTCTCTCTGTCTCCCTCTGTCTCTCTGTCTCTCTCTCTCTCTCCCCCTCCTCTCTCTCTCTCTCTCTCTCCCCTCTCTCTCCCCCTCTCTCCCCCTCTGTCTGTCTCTCTCTCTCTCTCCCTCTCCCCTCCCTCTCTCTCTGTTTCTCCCCCTTCCCCCAAAAAATGACACCAGGCTCCTGCTCAATAGCTGAAGCCCTTCTGCCTCTCATACAGGTGTGGGCTGTCCCCCCAACTCCCCTCTGCCCCCTTACCCCGGTCAGACAGACTCCCCTCTGCCCCCTGACCCCAGTCAGACAGACTCCCCTCTGACCCCTGACCCTGGTCAGACTCCCCCTGACCCCTGACCCCGGTCAGACAGACTCCCTGACCCCGGTCAGAGTCTCCCCCCTGACCCCAGTCAGACAGATTCCCCTCTGCCCCCCTGACCCTGGTCAGAGTCTCCCCCTGACCCCAGTCAGACAGATTCCCCTCTGCCCCCTGACCCCAGTCAGACAGACTCCCCGCCCCCTGACCCCGGTCAGAGTCTCCCCCCTGACCCCAGTCAGACAGACTCCCCTCTGACCCCTGACCCTGGTCAGACTCCCCCTGACCCCTGACCCCGGTCAGACAGACTCCCTGACCCCGGTCAGAGTCTCCCCCCTGACCCCAGTCAGACAGATTCCCCTCTGCCCCCCTGACCCTGGTCAGAGTCTCCCCCCTGACCCCAGTCAGACAGATTCCCCTCTGCCCCCTGACCCCAGTCAGACAGACTCCCCGCCCCATGACCCTGGTCAGAGTCTCCCCCCTGACCCCAGTCAGACAGACTCCCCTCTGCCCCCTGACTCCGGTTAGGCAGACTCTCTCCTGACCCCGGTCAGACAGACTCCCCTCTGCCCCCTGACCCCGGTCAAACAGACTCCCCGCCCCATGACCCCGGTCAGAGTCTCCCCCCTGACCCCAGTCAGACAGACTCCCCTCTGCCCCCTGACCCCGGTCAAACAGACTCCCCGCCCCATGACCCCGGTCAGAGTCTCCCCCCTGACCCCAGTCAGACAGACTCCCCACTGCCCCCTGACCCCGGTCAGACTCCCCTCTGCACCCTGACCCCGGTCAGACAGATTCTCCCCGACCCCTGACCCCGGTCAGACAGACTCCCCCCAACCTCTGACCCCAGTCAGACAGACTCCCCCCGACCCCTGACCAAGGTCAGACAGACTCTCCTCCCCCCCCGACCCCAGTCAGACAGACTCCCCTCTGCCCCCTGACCCCGGTCAGATTCCCCCCGACCCCTGACCCTGGACAGACAGACTCCCGACCCCTGACCCCGGTCAGACAGACTCCCCCAACCTCTGACCCCAGTCAGACAGACACCCCCCGACCCCTGACCAAGGTCAGACAGACTCTCCTCCCCCCCCGACCCCAGTCAGACAGACTCCCCACTGCCCCCTGACCCCGGTCAGATTCCCCCCGACCCCTGACCCTGGACAGACAGACTCCCCGACCCCTGACCTCGGTCAGACATCCCCCTGCCCCCTGACAGATAGACTCCACCCTGACCCTGGTCAGACATACCCACTGTCTCCTCCTGCCCCTGACCCCCCGGTCAGACATACCCACTCTCCCCTCCTGCCCCTGAACCCCTGGTCAGACATACCCACTGTCTCCTCCTGCCCCCTGACCCCCTGGTCAGACATACCCACTGTCCCCTCCTGCCCCCTGACCCCCCGGTCAGACATACCCACTGTCTCCTCCTGCCCCCCTGACCCTGGTCAGACATACCCACTGTCTCCTCCTGCCCCCTGACCCAGTCAGACATACCCACTGTCTCCTCCTGCCCCCTGACCCCAGTCAGACATACCCACTGTCCCCTCCTGCCCCCTGACCCCAGTCAGACATACCCACTGTCTCCTCCTGCCCCCTGACCCGCCGGTCAGACATACCCACTGTCTCCTCCTGCCCCCTGACCCGCCGGTCAGACATACCCACTGTCTCCTCCTGCCCCCTGACCCCTGGTCAGACATACCCACTGTCTCCTCCTGCCCCTGACCCCCCGGTCAGACATACCCACTGTGACCTGCCCGCCCCGTGCTCTGCGATTCCACGCCCGTAAGTGTGGCCAGGACAAAGTTCCCCTGGAGCACCGCCTCCTGCAAGCTGAAGATGGCAGGGCTGTGGGAGAGATGGATGGGTTGGCTTTCAGATCCCACGGGAATTCGATCCCCACGCACCCCCCTTGCTGCGCTCACACACACCCCTCTCCCATCCCCACCCCCATCCCTCCCCTCCCGGGAAGCTCCGTGCGACCCAGGGCGCCCAGAATACCAGCGACACAGCGTGAAGTGTCTCTACCCATTTCTCTCGATGTCACGTGGTAAGGGGCCGGGTTGGATTTGTCCGGTGCAGGACACGCCTTGTTAATTTTACACATTGTCGGGGAGGTGTCAGTGTTTGTAACTGTGAGGGGGGGCGGTAAGTTCCAGAAAAACCAGTGACACAGCGTGAAGTGTCTCTACCCATTTCTCGATATCACGTGGAGTGACTCGAATCGGCTGGAGACTGGTCTCGGTGACGCTGGGGCACCACTGGAGGAGATTCAGCCACTCGGTCCTTCAGGCTGTGAAAGATTCAGCCTGGGTTTCTCACCCTGATGGGCTCGGCTCCTCTATCATTGAGGAGGGGGATATTTGTGGAGCCCCTTCCTCCAGGGAGTTGTTGAAACTGCCCACCATCATTCCCGATCGGGGTGTGGCAGGACGACAGAGCTTTGGTTGGGTCTGTTTGTTGGGGGGGGGGGGAAGGGGGCAGAGGGGGGGAAGGGGGTCAGGGGGGACAGTGTAACCCCGATGCTCACCTGCCTGGGGCCCTGGAAGTGGATGGTGACAGGAAGGCCCGAAACCTCTGCAAACCCCAAACAGCCCCTTCGGAGAGAGAGAGAGAGAGAGAGACGGAGGGAGGGAGGGAGGGAGAGAGAGAGGGGGAGAGAGAGAGAGAGAGAGAGGGGGAGAGAGAGAGAGAGGGAGAGAGAGACAGAAGGTGAGACAGAGGGAGAGAGAGGGAGAGACAGAGAGAGAGAGGGGAGAGAGAGAGAGAGAGAGAGAGAGAGAGAGAGACAAAGGGAGGGACAGAGGGGGAGAGAGAGAGAGAGAGAGACAGAAGGTGAGACAGAGGGAGAGAGACAGAGGGGGAGAGACAGAGGGAGAGAGACATTACACTGGGCCGAGCACAGATGCAACACATTCCCAGGAAACAGCAGCATCCACACCCCCCTACACCCCTCACCCCACTCCCCCTACACCCCCTCACCCACACCCCCCTACACCCCTCACCCACACCCCCCTACACCCCTCACCCACACCCCCCCTACACCCCTCACCCACACCCCCCTACACCCCTCACCCACACCCCCCTACCACCCCTCCACCCACACCCCCCCACACCCACACCCCCCTACACCCCTCACCCACACACCCCCCTACACCCCTCACACACACCCCCTACACCCCTCACCCACCACCCCCCCTACACCCCTCACCCACACCCCCCTACACCCCCTCACCCACACCCCCCTACACCCCCTCACCCCACACTCCCCCTACACCCCTCACCCACACTCCCCACACCCCTCACCCACACCCCCTACACCCCTCACCCACACCCCCTACACCCCTCACCCACACTCCCCCCACACCCCTCACCCACACTCCCCACACCCCTCACCCACACCCCCTACACCCCTCACCCACACCCCCCCACACCCCTCACCCCTACACCCCTCACCCACACCCCCCTACACCCCTCACCCACACTCCCCTACACCCCCTCACCCACACCCCCCTACTCCCCTCACCCACACTCCCCCCTACACCCCTCACCCACACTCCCCACACCCCCTCACCCACACCCCCTACACCCCTCACCCACACCCCCCTACACCCCTCACCCACACCCCCCTACACCCCTCACCCACACTCCCCCTACACCCCTCACCCACACCCCCCATACACCCCTCACCCACACCCCCTACACCCCTCACCCCACACCCCCCTACACCCCTCACCCACACCCCCCTACACCCCTCACCCACACCCCCCCTACACCCCTCACCCACACCCCCCTACACCCCTCACCCACACCCCCTACACCCACTCACCCACACCCCCTACACCCCACACCCACACCCCCCCTATACCCCACACCCACACCCCCCTACACCCCACACCCACACTCCCCTACACCCCACACCCACACCCCCCTACACCCCTCACCCACACCCCCCTACACCCCTCACCCACACCCCCCTACACCCCTCACCCACACCCCCCCTACACCCCTCACCCCACAACCCCCTACACCCCTTACCGACACCCCCCTACGCCCCTCACCCACACCCCCCCTACACCCCTCACCCACATTCCCCCTACACCCCTCACCCACATTCCCCCTACACCCCTCACCCCACACCCCCCTACACCCCTCACCCACATTCCCCCTACACCCCTCACCCACATTCCCCCTACAACCCCTCACTCACACTCCCCCTACACCCCTCACTCACACTCCCCCTACACCCCTCACTCACACTCCCCCTACACCCCTCACCCACACTGGGAGCACTGTGCACAGTTCCAGTCTCTATATCCCTCAGTTAGACCCACACTGGGAGCGCTGTGCACAGTTCCAGTCTCTATATCCCTCAGTCAGACCCACACTGGGAGCACTGTGCACAGTTCCAGTCTCTATATCCCTCAGTTAGACCCACACTGGGAGCGCTGTGCACAGTTCCAGTCTCTATATCCCTCAGTCAGACCCACACTGGGAGCACTGTGCACAGTTCCAGTCTCCATATCCCTCAGTCAGACCCACACTGGGAGCACTGTGCACTGTTCCAGTCTCTATATCCCTCAGTTAGACCCACACCCCGGAGCACTGTGCACAGTTCCGGTCTCTATATCCCTCAGTTAGCCATGGGGAATTGTCCCCATAAGTGCCCAGGGATGTGCAGGTTAGGGTGGATTGGCCATGGGAAATGGTCCCATCGTGCCCAGGGATGTGCAGGTTAGGGTGGGATTGGCCATTGGAAATTGTCCGATTGTGCCCAGGGATGTGCAGGTTATGGTAGGTTGGCCATGGGAAATTGTCCCATAGTGCCCAATGGCCAATCCACCCTAACCTGCACATCCCTGGGCACTATGGGACAATTTCCCATGACCAAGCCCACCCTAATCTGCACATATTTGGACTGTGAGAGGAAACCCACACAGACACAGGGTGGGGGGTTGGGGGTGGGGGGGGGGTGGGGGGAGGGAGAATGTGCAAGCTCCACACAGAGAGTTGCCGAGGGTGGGATTGAACCTGGGGACCCTGGTGCTGGGAGGCAGTAGTTGCTAACCACTGAGCCACCGCGCGGCCCCAAGGAAGGAGGAAGCAGGGACTGCAGACGCTGGAGATCAGAGTCGAGAGCGTGGGTGTTGTGCTGGAAAAAGTGCAGCAGATCAGGCAGCGTCCCAGGATCAAGAGAGTCGATGTTTTTGGGAATAAGCCCAGCATCAGGAGTGAGGGGCTTGCCCAAGGAGGGGGGGGGGGGCCCTAATCCCCAGCCTCACCTCCCTTCCCATTGATCTCTCCGCCCCCCCTTCCCCCACCCTACACCCCTCCCATTTCCAGAGGAAGAGCCGGTCGGTAACGTCGATCCTCCTGTTCCTGGGATGCTGCCGGAATGGCTGTGCTTTTTCCAGCACCACCCCTCCCGATTCCAAAGGGGAAGGGGATTGCTCCCAGATGCTGTATGGGATATGCCCAGTAGATGGGAGCAGAGGATAATACTCTCTCAGTCTGAATGCAATCTCTGGGGAACCTGTAATCTGCCATCATTCAGGGATGGGGGGCTCCCAGGCTGGGGCCTGGTGTTTATTACCCCTGTCCCCAGGTGCACCCCCCGACCCTCCGACAGTGCGGCACTCCCTCAGCACTGACCCTCCGACAGTGCCCACTCCCTCAGCACTGACCCTCAGACAGTGCGGCACTCCCTCAGCACTGACCCTCCGACAGTGCCCACTCCCTCAGCACTGACCCTCCGACAGTGGCCCACTCCCCTCAGCACGGACCCTCCAACAGTCTCTACACCCATCAGTCAGACCCACACTGGGAGCACTGTGCACAGTTCCAGTCTCTGTATCCCTCAGTTAGACCCACACTGGGAGCACTGTGCACAGTTCCAGTCTCTGTATCCCTCAGTTAGACCCACACTGGGGAGCACTGTGCACAGTTCCAGTCTCTACATCCCTCAGTCAGACCCAAACTGGGAGCACTGTGCACAGTTCCAGTCCTCTATATCCCTCAGTCAGACCCAAACTGGGAGCACTGTGCACAGTTTCCAGTCTCTATATCCCTCAGTCAGACCCCACACTGGGAGCACTGTGCACAGTTCCAGTCTCTATATCCCTCAGTTAGACCCACACTGGGAGCACTGTGCACAGTTCCTGTCTCTATATCCCTCAGTCAGAACAACACTGGGAGCACTGTGCACAGTTCCAGTCTCTATATCCCTCAGTCAGACCCACACTGGGAGCACCTGTGCACAGTTCCAGTCTCTATATCCCTCAGTTAGACCCACACTGGGAGCACTGTGCACAGTTCCTGTCTCTATATCCCTCAGTCAGAACAACACTGGGAGCACTGTGCACAGTTCCGGTCTCTATTTCCCTCAGTCAGACCCACACTGGGAGCACTGTGCACAGTTCCAGTCTCTATATCCCTCAGTCAGACCCACACTGGGAGCACCGTGCACAGTTCCAGTCTCTATATCCCTCAGTTAGACCCACACTGGGAGCACTCTGCACAGTTCCAGTCTCTATATCCCTCAGTCAGACCCACCCTGGGAGCACTGTCTCTATATCCCTCAGTTAGACCCACACTGGGAGCACTGTGCACAGTTCCGGTCTCTATATCCCTCAGTTAGTCCCACACTGGGAGCACTGTCTCTGTATCCCTCAGTTAGACCTACACTGGGAGCACTGTGCACAGTTCCAGTCTCTATATCCCTCAGTTAGACCCTCACTGGGAGCACTGTGCACAGTTCCAGTCTCTATATCCCTCAGTTATACCCACACTGGGAGCACTGTGCACAGTTCCAGTCTCTATATCCCTCAGTCAGACCCACACTGGGAGCACCGTGGACAGTTCCGGTCTCTATATCCCTCAGTTAGACCCACACTGGGAGCACTGTGCACAGTTCCGGTCTCTATATCCCTCAGTCAGACCCACACTGGGAGCACCGTGCACAGTTCCGGTCTCTATATCCCTCAGTTAGACCCACACTAGGAGCACCGTGCACAGTTCCAGTCTCTATATCCCTCAGTCAGACTCACACTGGGAGCACTGTGTACAGTTCCAGTCCCTATATCCCTCAGTCAGACCCACACTGGGAGCACTGTGCACAGTTCCAGTCTCTATATCCCTCAGTCAGACCCACACTGGGAGCACTGTGCACAGTTCCAGTCTCTATATCCCTCAGTCAGACCCACACGGGGAGCACTGTGCACTGTTCCAGTCTCTATATCCCTCAGTCAGACCCACACTGGGAGCACTGTGCACAGTTCCGGTCTCTGTATCCCTCAGTTAGACCCACACTGGGAGCACTGTGCACAGTTCCAGTCTCTATATCCCTCTGTTAGACCCACACTGGGAGCACTGTGCACAGTTCCAGTCTCTGTATCCCTCAGTTAGACCCACACTGGGAGCACTGTGCACAGTTCCAGTCTCTGTATCCCTCAGTCAGACCCACACTGGGAGCACTGTGCACAGTTCCAGTCTCTATATCCCTCAGTCAGACCCACACGGGGAGCACTGTGCACTGTTCCAGTCTCTATATCCCTCAGTCAGACCCACACTGGGAGCACTGTGCACAGTTCCGGTCTCTGTATCCCTCAGTTAGACCCACACTGGGAGCACTGTGCACAGTTCCAGTCTCTATATCCCTCTGTTAGACCCACACTGGGAGCACTGTGCACAGTTCCAGTCTCTGTATCCCTCAGTTAGACCCACACTGGGAGCACTGTGCACAGTTCCAGTCTCTGTATCCCTCAGGTGCCCCCCCCGACCCTCCGACCGTGCGGCACTCCCTCAGCACTGACCCTCTGACAGTGCCCACTCCCTCAGCACTGACCCTCCGACCGTGCGGCACTCCCTCAGCACTGACCCTCTGACAGTGCCCACTCCCTCAGCACTGACCCTCTGACAGTGCCCACTCCCTCAGCACTGACCCTCCGACAGTGCCCACTCCCTCAGCACTGACCCTCCGACAGTGCCCACTCCCTCAGCACTGACCCTCCGACAGTGCCCTCTCCCTCAGCACTGACCCTCCGACAGTGCCCACTCCCTCAGCACTGACCCTCTGACAGTGCCCACTCCCTCAGCACTGACCCTCTGACAGCGCCCACTCCCTCAGCACTGACCCTCCGACAGCGCCCACTCCCTCAGCACTGACCCTCCGACAGTGCCCACTCCCTCAGCACTGACCCTCCGACAGTGCCCACTCCCTCAGCACTGACCCTCCGACAGTGCGGCACTCCCTCAGCACTGACCCTCCGACAGTGCCCACTCCCTCAGCACTGACCCTCCGACAGGGCCCACTCCCTCAGCACTGACCCTCTGACAGTGCCCACTCCCTCAGCACTGACCCTCTGACAGTGCCCACTCCCTCAGCACTGACCCTCCGACAGTCTCTATACCCATTAGTTAGACCCACACTGGGAGCACTGTGCACAGTTCCTGTCTCTATATCCCTCAGTCAGACCCACACTGGGAGCACTGTGCACAGTTCCAGTCTCTATATCCCTCAGTTAGACCCACACTGGGAGCACTGTGCACAGTTCCAGTCTCTATATCCCTCAGTTAGACCCACACTGGGAGCACTGTGCACAGTTCCAGTCTCTATATCCCTCAGTCAGACCCACACTGGGAGCACTGTGCACAGTTCCGGTCTCTATATCCCTCAGTCAGACCCACACTGGGAGCACTGTGCACAGTTCCTGTCTCTATATCCCTCAGTCAGACCCACACTGGGAGCACTGTGCACAGTTCCAGTTTCTATATCCCTCAGTTAGACCCACACTGGGAGCACTGTGCACAGTTCCAGTCTCTATATCCCTCAGTCAGACCCACACTGGGAGCACTGTGCACAGTTCCAGTTTCTATATCCCTCAGTCAGACCCACACTGGGAGCACTGTGCACAGTTCCGGTCTCTATATCCCTCAGTCAGACCCACACTGGGAGCACTGTGCACAGTTCCAGTTTCTATATCCCTCAGTCAGACCCACACTGGGAGCACTGTGCACAGTTCCAGTCTCTATATCCCTCAGTCAGACCCACACTGGGAGCACTGTGCACAGTTCCAGTCTCTATATCCCTCAGTTAGACCCACACTAGGAGCACTGTGCACAGTTCCGGTCTCTATATCCCTCAGTTAGACCCACACTGGGAGCACTGTGCACTGTTCCCGTCTCTATATCCCTCAGTCAGACCCACACTGGGAGCACTGTGCACAGTTCTGGTCTCTATATCCCTCAGTTAGACCCACACTGGGAGCACTGTGCACAGTTCCTGTCTCTATATCCCTCAGTCAGACCCACACTGGGAGCACTGTGCACAGTTCCAGTCTCTATATCCCTCAGTCAGACCCACACTGGGAGCACTGTGCACAGTTCCAGTCTGTATATCCCTCAGTCAGACCCACACTGGGAGCACTGTGCACAGTTCCAGTCTCTATATCCCTCAGTCAGACCCACACTGGGAGCACTGTGCACAGTTCCGGTCTGTATATCCCTCAGTTAGACCCACACTGGGAGCACTGTGCACAGTGCCAGTCTCTATATGCCTCAGTAAGACCCACACTGGGAGCACTGGGCACAGTTCCAGTCTCTATATCCCTCAGTCAGACCCACACTGGGAGCACTGTGCACAGTTCCAGTCTCTATATCCCTCAGTTAGACCCACACTGGGAGCACCGTGCACAGTTCCAGTCTCTATATCCCTCAGTTAGACCCACACTCGGAGCACTGTGCACAGTTCCAGTCTCTATATCCCTCAGTCAGACCCACACTGGGAGCACTGTGCACAGTTCCAGTCTCTATATCCCTCAGTCAGACCCACACTGGGAACACTGTGGAATGTTCCAGTCTCTAAAACCCTGAGTCAGATTAGGGTGGGATTGGCATGGGAAATTGACCCAGAGTGCCCAGGGATGTGCAGGTTAGGGTGGATTGGCCATGGGAAATTGTGTCATAGTCCCCAGTGATGTGCAGATTAGGGTGGGATTGGCCCTGGGAAGTTGTCCCATAGTCCCCAGGGATGTGCAGGTTAGGGTGGGATTGGCCATGGGGAATTGTCCCATAGTGCCCAGGGATGTGCAGGTTAGGGTGGATTGGTCATGGGAAATTGTCCCATAGTGCCCAGGGATGTGCAGTTTAGGGTGGGAATTGCCATCGGAAATTGTCCCATAGTGCCCAGTGATGTGCAGGTTAGTGTGGGATTGGCCATGGGGAATTGTCCCATAGTGCTCAGGGATGTGCAGGTTAAGGTGGGTTGGCCATAGGAAATTGTCCCATTGTGCCCCGGGATGTGCAGGTTAGGGTGGGATTGGCCATGGGAAATTGTCCCATAGTTCCCAGGGATGTGTAGGTTAGGGTGGGATTGGCCGTGGGAAATTGTCCCATCGTGCCCAGGGATGTGCAGGTTAGGGTGGATTGGCCATGGGATATTGTCCCATAGTGCCCAGGGATGTGCAGGTTAGGGTGGATTGGCCATGGGAAATTGTCCCATAGTGCCCAGGGATGTGCAGGTTAGGGTGGATTGGCCATGGGATATTGTCCCATTGTGCCCAGGGATGTGCAGGTTAGGGTGGATTGGCCATGGGAAATTGTCCCATAGTGCCCAGGGATGTGCAAGTTAGGGTGGGATTGGCCATGGGATATTGTCCCATAGTGCCCAGGGATGTGCAGGTTAGGGTGGATTGTCCATGGGGAATTGTCCCATAGTGCCCAGGGATGTGCAGGTTAAGGTGGATTGGCCATGGGAAATTGTCCCATAGTGCCCAGGGATGTGCAGGTTAGGGTTGAGAGGCTATGGGATGTAGTGCTGGGTGTATCAGTCCGAGGGAAATGGATCTGGGTGGGTTACTGTTCGGAGGGTCGGTGTGGGCTGGTTCGGCCTGTTTCCACACTGTCGGGAATGTAGTCTAATCTCAACAACATCCTCCGAGGCCGGTCTGAACAAGCAAACGCTGTTCCCTTGGTCGCACTGTTCCCCCGCTGTCAAAGTGATGCTGACTGGTTCCATGGTTGGCTTTAACAATGACGCATCTCTCTGAGCTGGCACATTGAGACCGACACTGCACTGCCCCTGACTCCAAACCCTTCTCCAGCCCAGACCTTTCCAATCGCGGTGGGGCAAGATCAGAGCTGTTCAGTGGGCAGGTCGGAGAGGGTCAAGTGAGAGACCAGCCGGTAACCCAGGGGTCAGTGAGTCACCACTTTGGGAATACTGCGCCCAATTCCGGTCTCCTTCCCAAATAGACAGATCGGAGAGTTGGGCAGGGAAATAGCAGCTGGAGTTCAATCCGGCCAAAAGGCGAGGTGAGGCTTTTTGGAAGAGCCAGTTCCAGAGGGAATTATACTGGAGCTGGAAAAGTCCTGGGGGAACGTTGATGTCCAGAGAGATCTGGGTGTTGCGGTTCATTGTTCCCTGAAGGTGGCAACGCCGGGCGATCAAGTGGTCAAGGAGACCTACGGCCTGCTTTCCTTCATCAGACGGGGTGTTGAGTCCAAGAGTTGGCAGGTCATCTTACAGTTGGATAGGACTTTGGTTCGGTCACACTTGGCATACTGCGCACAGTCCTGGTCACCACGTTACCAAAAGGACGTGGACGCTTTGGAGAGGGTACAGAGGAGGTTTGCCAGGATGTTGCCTGGTCTGGAAGGTGCTGGCTACGAAGAGAGGTTGAGTAGATTAGGATTATTTTCATTGGAAAGAGGAGGGGGGAGGGGTGGAAGGGGGACCTGATTGAGGCCTACAAAATCGTGAGAGGGTGGATAGCCAGAAGACTTTCCCCAGAGAGGGGGGACTCAATTTCTGGGGAGTCATAGAGATGTACAGCAGGGAAACAGACCCTTCGGTCCAGCCCAGATATTCCAACCCAATCTAGTCCCACCTGCCAGCACCCGGCCCATATCCCTCCAAACCCTTCCTATTCATATACCCATCCAAATGCCCCTTAAATGTTGCAATTGTACCAGCCTCCACCACATCCTCTGGCAGCTCATTCACATACACGTACCACCCTCTGGGTGAAAGATGTTGCCCCCCTTCGGTCTCTTTTATATCTTTCCCCTCTCACCCCAAACCGAGACCCAATATCTCGAACCTGTCTCCCACCCCAGAGGGTAAAGACTTTGCCTATTTTCCCTATCCATGCCCCTCATGATTTTATAAACCTCTATCAGGTCACCCCTCAGGCCCCGACGCTCCAGGGAAAACAGCCCCAGCCTCTCCCTGTAGCTCAAACCCTCCAACCCTGGCAACCTCCTGGTAAATCTTGCCTCAGCCCTTTCAGGTTTCCTGACGTCCTTCCGAGTTCAAAGTGAGAGGGGAAAGGTTTAGATTAGTGTGGAGACTGGCCCTTCGGCCCAACAAGTCCACACCGACCCTCCGAAGAGTAACCCATTCACCTACTCCCTACTAATGCACTGACCGCTGTGGGACAATTTAGCACAGCCAATCCCACCCTGATCTGCACATCCCTGGACACTGTGGGACAATTTCCCATGGCCAATCCCACCCTGATCTGCACATCCCTGGGCACTATGGGACAATTTCCCATGGCAAATCAACACTAACCTACACATCCCTGGGCACTATGGGACAATTTCCCATGGCCTATCCACCCTAACCTGCACATCCCTGGGCACTATGGGACAATTTCCCATGGCCAATCCCACCCTAACCTGCACATCCCTGGGCACTATGGGACAATTTCCCATGGCCAATCCACCCTAACCTGCACATCCCTGGGCAATATGGGACAATTTCCCATGGCCAATCCCACCCTAACCTGCACATCCCTGGGCATTATGGGACAATTTCCCATGGCCAATCCCACCCTAACCTACACATCCCTGGGCACTATGGGATAATTTCCCATGGCCAATCCCACCCTACCCTGCACATCCCTGGGCACTATGGGACAATTTCCCATGGCCAATCCCACCCTAACCTGCACATCCCTGGGCACTATGGGACAATTTCCCATGGCCAATCCCACCCTAACCTACACATCCCTGGGCACTATGGGATAATTTCCCATGGCCAATCCCACCCTACCCTGCACATCCCTGGGCACTATGGGACAATTTCCCATGGCCAATCCCACCCTGATCTGCACATCACTGGGCATTATGGGACAATTTCCCATGGATAATCCACCCTAACCTGCACATCCCTGGGCACTTTGGGACAATTTCCCATGGCCAATCCCACCCTGATCTGCACATCACTGGGCATTATGGGACAATTTCCCATGGCCAATCCCACCCTGATCGGCACATCACTGGGCATTATGGGACAATTTCCCATGGCCAATCCACCCTAACCTGCACATCCCTGGGCACTTTGGGACAATTTCCCATGGCCAATCCCACCCTGATCTGCACATCACTGGGCATTATGGGACAATTTCCCATGGCCAATCCCACCCTGATCGGCACATCACTGGGCATTATGGGACAATTTCCCATGGCCAATCCACCCTAACCTGCATATCCCTGGGCACTTTGGGACAATTTCCCATGGCCAATCCCACCCTGATCTGCACATCACTGGGCATTATGGGACAATTTCCCATGGCCAATCCACCCTAACCTGCACATCCCTGGGCACTGTGGGACAATTTCCCACGGCCAATCCCACCCTAACCTGCACATCCCTGGGCATTATGGGACAATTTCCCATGGCCAATCCACCTAACCTGCACATCCCTGGGCACTATGGGACAATTTCCCATGGCCAATCCACCTAACCTGCACATCCTGTTTTGGGAATAAGCCCAGCATCAGGAGTGAGGGGCTTGCCCAAGGAGGGGAAGGGGGGGGGCCCTAATCCCCAGCCTCACCTCCCTTCCCATTGACCTCTCCGCCCCCCCCTTCCCCCACCCTACACCCCTCCCATTCCAGAGGACGAGCCGGTCGGTAACGTCGATCCTCCTGTTCCTGGGATGCTGCCGGAATGACTGTGCTTTTCCAGCACCACCCTCCCGATTCCAAAGGGAAGGGGATTGCTCCCAGATGCTGTATGGGATATGCCCAGTAGATGGGAGCAGAGGATAATACTCTCTCAGTCTGAATGCAATCTCTGGAGAACCTGTCATCTGCCATCATTCAGGGATGGGGGGCTCCCAGGCTGGGCCTGGTGTTTATTACCCCTGTCCCCAGGTGACCCCCCCCGACCCTCCGACAGTGCGGCACTCCCTCAGCACGACCCTCTGACAGTGCCCACTCCCTCAGCACTGACCCTCCGACAGTGCCCACTCCCTCAGCACTGACCCTCTGACAGTGCCCACACCCTCAGCACTGACCCTCCAACAGTGCCCACTCCCTCAGCACTGACCCTCCGACAGTGCCCACTCCCTCAGCACTGACCCTGTAAGTTCCCCTCCGAGCCCCTCACTCTCCGTTCCTTCCTGGGTCAGAATCCTGGAATTCCCTCCCTCAGGGACACTGTGGGTCTACCCTCCAGCACATGGTTCAGGAAGGCAGCTCACCCCCACCCTCTCAAGGGGAGGGGTGGAAATAGGGACGGGGGGTATTAAACACCGGGCCCAGCCAGGGATTGTTGTTCCCCTGTCCCATGTGGGGGGATAGAATGTCTGACCTCAATTCCTTTCTTTTTTGTCTTTGAAGCGGTTTGATTTGCACCAAGTGTTGATGTCCTCTGTCCTGCTGTCTCTTTGTGACCCTGATCTTTACATTGGTAACTCGCAGTTCGGAAGTGATGATGGGAAATTGACAAGCTGAACGCTGTTGGAAAAGAGTTTAACACAAGAGATCATTAACCAACAGCCTGAGGCTATTTATTCAGGGGATCGTCAATTCTGTTTTGAAAAATGAGGTCTAATTATGATGTTCTGGGGTTTCCAGTCTTTGAACTGTGGTGTTAAAGCATTCGTTTTGAATGTGATCCTGTCAACCTCTCCCTCCCTCCCTCTGTCGCTCCCTTAGCCATTTCTGAATTGTCAACCTGTCAACTCACTGATCTCGAAAGTTTGGTCCACACTCGCTCTGCAACAGCGCGTGCACATAGACAGGTTCATGTCTACCTTCAAAAAGACCTTCAACTCACCCCCAACGTTTCCATTCCCTCTCTCTCTCCCTATCCCTCTCTTTCTGTCTCTTTTTCATTCTGTTCCTCCTTTATTCTCTCTGTCACTCTCTCTCTCTCTCTCTCCCCCTTGCTCTCTGACACACTCACTCTCGGGCTCTCCCTTCCCCCCCCAACATACTCACTCTCTCTGACTTTCTCTCTCCCTCTCTGACAGACTGTGCCTCACTCCCTGACACACTCACTCTGTGACTCTCTCTCTCTCTCTCTCTCTCACTCCCTGACACACACACTCTGTGTCTCTCTCCCTCACTCCCTGACACACTCAGTTTGTGACACTCTCCCTCACTCCCTGACACACTCACTCTGTGACTCTCTCTCTCTCCCTCACTCCCTGACACACTCACTCTGTGACTCTCTCTCTCTCACTCCCTGACACACTCACTCTGTGACTCTCTCTCTCCCTCACTCCCTGACACACTCACTCTGTGACTCTCTCTCTCTCCCTCACTCCCTGACACACTCACTCTGTGACTCTCTCTCTCTCTCACTCCCTGACACACTCACTCTGTGACTCTCTCTCTCTCTCTCACTCCCTGACACACTCACTCTGTGACTCCCTCTCTCTCTCTTTCTCTCTTTGCTTGTGTATGCCTCTCACTGTGTGTGTGCGTATCTCTCACTGTCTGTGTTTCTGTCTCTCATTCTCACTTTCTCTACGTGTGTGTGTCTCTCTCTCTCTCTCTATACCTGTGGAACTCTATCTGTATATCTGTGATGCTCTGTATCTGTCTCTTTCTTTCTGTATAGGTCTCTCTCTATCTCTCTCTGTGTCTGTGTGTTTCTCCATCTCGCTTTGCCTCTCTGTGTAGCTCTATCTCTGTGTGTTTCTATCTGTGTATGTATCTCTGTCTCTGTGTGTGTCTTGATCTCTGTGTGTGTCTCTGTGTGTGTCTCTCTGTCTCTGTGTGTATCTCTATCTGTGTGTGTGTCTCTGTCTCTGTGTGTGTCACGGTCTCTGTGTGTGTCTCTTTCTATCTATCTGTATCTCTCTCTAACTCTTGTCTGTCTTTCTACGTCTCTCTCCATCACTTTCAGTCTCTGTGTCTGTCTCTCTCTCTCTACCTCTCTCTGACACTGTCTGAGTGCCCATCTCTTTGTCTGTCTGTCTGTCTGCCTGTCTCTCTCTGCCTTTGTCTCATTCCC
>NC_092785.1:82334-97638 GCF_047496795.1 Chiloscyllium punctatum
TGTGTGTGGGGTGTGAGAGTCTCTGGGTCTCTCTGTCTGTGTCTGTGTGTGTGGTGTGAGAATCTCTGTCTCTCTCTCTCACTCACATTCTCTCAGTGTGTCTGTGTGTGGTGTGAGAGTCTCTCTCTCTCTGTCTGTGTCTGTGTGTGGGGGTTGTGAGAGTCTCTGGGTCTGTCTCATTCACACTCTCTCTGTGTCTGTGTGTGTGTGGTGAGATTCTCTGTGTCTCTCTCACTCACACTCTCTGTATGTGTGTGTGTGAGAGAGAGTCTCTGGGTCTCATTCTCTTTGTGTCTGTGTGTGTGTGGTGTGAGAGTCTCTGTCTGTCTCTCTCTGTGTCTGTGTGTGTGCGGTGTGAGAGTCTCTGTCTGTCTCTCTCTGTGTCTGTGTGTGTGTGGTGTGAGAGTCTCTGTCTCTGCATGTGTGTGTGTTTGTCTCTATGTCTCACTCTCTGTGTGTGTCTCTCTGTGTCTCGCTCTGTGTATGTGTGTGCGTGTGTGTGTGTGAGAGAGAGAGTCTCTGTGTCTCACTCTCCCTCTGTGTCTGTGTGTGGTGTGAGAGTCTCTGTCTCTGCATGTGTGTGTGTTTGTCTCTATGTCTCACTCTCTGTGTGTGTCTCTCTGTGTCTCGCTCTGTGTATGTGTGTGTGTGTGTGAGAGAGAGAGAGAGTCTCTGTGTCTCACTCTCCCTCTGTGTCTGTGTGTGGTGTGAGAGTCTCTGTCTGTCTGTCTCTCTCTCTGTCTGTGTGTGGTGTGAGAGTCTCTGTCTGTCTGTCTCTCTCTCTCTGTGTCTGTGCGTGTGTGGTGTGAGAGTCTCTGTCTGTCTGTCTCTCTGTCTGTGTGTGGTGTGAGAGTCTCTGTCTGTCTCTCTGTCTGTGTGTGGTGTGAGAGTCTCTGTCTGTCTCTCTCTGTCTGTGTGCGGTGTGAGAGTCTCTGTCTGTCTCTCTCTCTCTCTCTGTGCAGTGTGAGAGTCTCTGTCTGTCTCTCTGTCTGTGTGTGGTGTGAGAGTCTCTGTCTGTCTCTCTCTGTCTGTGTGTGGTGTGAGAGTCTCTGTCTGTCTCTCTCTGTCTGTGTGCGGTGTGAGAGTCTCTGTCTGTCTCTCTCTCTCTCTCTGTGCAGTGTGAGAGTCTCTGTCTGTCTCTCTCTCTGTCTGTGTGCGGTGTGAGAGTCTCTGTCTGTCTCTCTCTGTGTCTGTGTGTGTGGTGTGCGAATCTCTGTGTCTCTCTCACTTTATCGCTCTCTGTGTCTGTGTGTATGCGGTGTGAGAGTCTCTGTCTGTCTCTCTCTGTGTCTGTGTGTGTGTGGTGTGAGAGTCTCTGTCTGTCTCTCTCTGTGTCTGTGTGTGTGTGGTGTGAGAGTCTCTGTCTGTCTCTCTCTGTGTCTGTGTGTGCGGTGTGAGAGTCTCTGTCTGTCTCTCTCCGTGTCTGTGTGTGTGTGGTGTGCGAATCTCTGTGTCTCTCTCACTTTATCGCTCTCTGTGTCTGTGTGTGTGCGGTGTGAGAGTCTCTGTCTGTCTCTCTCTCTGTGTCTGTGTGTGTGTGGTGTGCGAATCTCTGTGTCTCTCTCACTTTATCGCTCTCTGTGTCTGTGTGTGTGCGGTGTGAGAGTCTCTGTCTGTCTCTCTCTGTGTCTGTGTGTGTGTGGTGTGAGAGTCTCTGTCTGTCTCTCTCTGTGTCTGTGTGTGTGTGGTGTGAGAGTCTCTGTCTGTCTCTCTCTGTGTCTGTGTGTGCGGTGTGAGAGTCTCGGTCTGTCTCTCTCTCTGTGTCTGTGTGTGTGTGGTGTGCGAATCTCTGTGTCTCTCTCACTTTATCGCTCTCTGTGTCTGTGTGTGTGTGGTGTGAGAGTCTCTCTCTCTCTCTCTGTGTTTGTGTGTGTGCAGTGTGAGAGTCTCTGTGTATGTGAGTCTCTGTGTCTGCTCAGGACAGTCGGGACAGGAAACTTCCCGAGCCCACACACAATCTCTCTCCCTGTATGGAGATCGTGCCCCACTCTCACTTTCACATACTCTCTATATCCCACTCTCACTCATTGTCTCTCATTCTCACACACACTGTCTCACATTCTCACTCACACTGTCTCACATTCTCACACACACTGTCTCACATTCTCACTCACACTGTCTCTCATTCTCACACACACTGTCTCACATTCTCACTCACACTGTCTCACATTCTCACCCACACTGTCTCTCATTCTCACACACACTGTGTCTCATTCTCACACACACTGTCTCTCATTCTCACACACACTGTCTCTCATACTTACACACACTGTCTCACATTCTCACACACACTGTCTCTCATTCTCACACACACTGTCTCTCATACTTACACACACTGTCTCTCATTCTCACACACACTGTCTCACATTCTCACACACACTGTCTCTCATTCTCACACACACTGTCTCTCATTCTCACTCACACTGTCTCTCAATCTCACACCCACTGTCTCACATTCTCACACACACTGTCTCTCATTCTCACACACACTGTCTCTCATTCTCACACACACTGTCTCTCATTCTCACACACACTGTCTCACATTCTCACTCACACTGTCTCACATTCTCACCCACACTGTCCCTCATTCTCACACACACTGTCTCTCATTCTCACACACACTGTCTCTCATTCTCACACACACTGTCTCTCATTCTCACACACACTGTCTCTCATTCTCACACACACTGTCTCACATTCTCACACACACCATCTCACATTCTCATACACACTGTCTCTCATTCTCACTCACACTGTCTCACATTCTTACACACACTGTCTCTCATTCTCACTCACACTGTCTCACATTCTTACACACACTGTCCCTCATTCTCACTCACACTGTCTCACATTCTTACACACACTGTCTCACATTCTTACACACACTGTCTCTCATTCTCACTCACACTGTCTCACTTTCTTACACACACTGTCTCACATTCTTACACACACTGTCTCTCATTCTCAAACACACTGTCTCTCATTCTCACTCACACCGTCTCTCATTCTCACCCACACTGTCTCTCATTCTCACACACACTGTCTCTCATTCTCACACACACTGTCTCTCATTCTCACACACACTGTCTCTCATACTTACACACACTGTCTCACATTCTCACACACACTGTCTCTCATTCTCACACACACTGTCTCTCATACTTACACACACTGTCTCTCATTCTCACACACACTGTCTCACATTCTCACATACACTGTCTCACATTCTCACACACACTGTCTCTCATTCTCACACACACTGTCTCTCAATCTCACACACACTGTCTCCCATTCTCATACACACTGTCTCTCATTCTCACTCACACTGTCTCTCAATCTCACACACACTGTCTCACATTCTTACACACACTGTCTCTCATTCTCAAACACACTGTCTCTCATTCTCACTCACACCGTCTCTCATTCTCACCCACACTGTCTCTCATTCTCACACTGTCTCACATTCTCATTCACACTGTCTCTCATTCTCACTCATGCCATCTCTCATTCTCACACACTCTGTCCCACATTCTCTCACACACTGTGTCATTTTCACACACACTGTCTCACATTCACACACACACACTGTGTCTCATTCTCACACACACACTGTCTCTCAATCTCACACACTGTGTCTCATTCTCACACACTGTGTCTCCCATTCTCACACATGCTGCCTCACATTCTCACACACACTGTCTCTCATTCTCACACACACTGTCTCACATTCTCACACACACTGTCTCACATTCTCACACACACTGTCCCACATTCACACACACACTGTCTCTCAATCTCATACACTGTGTCTCATTCTCACACACTGTGTCTCCCATTCTCACACATGCTGCCTCACATTCACACATACTGTCTCACAATCCCACGCACACCGTCTCTCATTCTCACTCACACTGCCTCACATTCTCACTCACACTGTCTCACATTCTCACTCACACTGTCTCACAATCCCACACACACTGTCTCTCATTCTCACACACATTGTATCAAATTCTCACTTACACGGTCTCAAATTCTAACTCACTGTCTCTCATTCTCACCCACACTGGCTGTCATTCTCACTCTCTCTCTCATTCTCACAAACACTGTCTCTCATTGTCACACACACTGTCTCACATTCTCACACACACTGTCTCTCGTTCTCACACACACTGTCTCTCATTCTCACTCACACTGTCTCTCATTCTCACTCACACTGTCTCTCATTCTCACTCACACTGTCTCTCATTCTCACACACACTGTCTCTCATTCTCACTCACACTGTCTCTCAATCTCACACCCACTGTCTCACATTCTCACACACACTGTCTCTCATTCTCACACACACTGTTTCTCATTCTCACACACACTGTCTCACATTCTCACTCACACTGTCTCACATTCTCACCCACACTGTCCCTCATTCTCACACACACTGTCTCTCATTCTCACACACACTGTCTCTCATTCTCACACACACTGTCTCACATTCTCACACACACTGTCTCTCATTCTCACACACACTGTCTCCCATTCTCATACACACTGTCTCTCATTCTCACTCACACTGTCTCTCAATCTCACACACACTGTCTCGCATTCTTACACACACTGTCTCTCATTCTCAAACACACTGTCTCTCATTCTCACTCACACCGTCTCTCATTCTCACCCACACTGTCTCTCATACTTACACACACTGTCTCACATTCTCACTCACACTGTCTCAATTTCTCACCCACACTGTCTCACATTCTCACACACACTGTCTCACATTCTCACACACAGTCTCACATTCTCACTCACTCTGTCTCACATTCTCACACACACTGTCTCACATTCTCACTCACACTGTCTCACATTCTCACTCTAGCTGTCTCTCATTCTCACCCGCACTCTCTCGCATTGTCACTCACACTGTGTGGCTATTGGTGACCGTTTCGCTGGCAGTCTCTGGCTCTCACTCACACGCCCACGCACAGGGCGACGATGGGCTCGTGGCATTGCCACGTAGCTATGAGGTCCGAGAGCTGCGAACGTTCTGGGGACCCAGGCTCGGAGAGGGTCACAGCAAACGGTGCAGTTTGAATTCGATCGATATGTGGAGTCTGATCAGCCGCCCGAAAGCGCAGTCAATTCTGCTTGATATCGTGCCTAGCTTCAACGCACATTGTCAATAAGACAATTGATGAATTTAGACCCTGAGGGGTAAAATGGGAACTTTCGGAACCTGTGTCGGTAATCATGCGTTTGGGGTTCCATTGGTTTAAAAGGTGCTGCTGTAATGCGATTTTCTTGGGAGACAGGATTGTGTGCGTAGGGAACTGTCACGTTACATCCGAACAAACTTCACTGTCCATTGTCAGGGAAAGCCCATTTGGTTAACAGCGTGTTTGAGGGAAGGGGCCTCCGAACCTGACCTGGTCAGGTCGATTCGTGACTCCAAACCCACAGACGTGGCGTTGACCGGAAGCTATCCTCGGGGCAATCAGGAAGGGGAGTAAATGTTGCCCGAGCCAGTCACACCCACATCCGGGAAATGAATGTACTGTCTCTCATTCTTGTTCGCAATCTCTCTGCATCTCACTCATTCGTATTCACAATGAGTCTCATTCTCACACAAATTCACAATCAAACTGTCCCCCATACTCAGTCACGTTCTATCACAAACTGTCCCCCATACTCAGTCACGTTCTATCACAAACTGTCCCCCATACTCAGTCACGTTCTATCACAAACTGTCTCTCATACTCAGTCACGTTCTATCACAAACTGTCCCTCATACTCAGTCACGTTCTATCACAAACTGTCCCCCATACTCAGTCACGTTCTATCACAAACTGTCCCCCATACTCAGTCACGTTCTATCACAAACTGTCCCCCATACTCAGTCACGTTCTATCACAAACTGTCCCTCATACTCAGTCACGTTCTATCACAAACTGTCTCTCATACTCAGTCACGTTCTATCACAAACTGTCCCCCATACTCAGTCACGTTCTATCACAAACTGTCCCCCATACTCAGTCACGTTCTATCACAAACTGTCCCCCATACTCAGTCACGTTCTATCACAAACTGTCTCTCATACTCAGTCACGTTCTATCACAAACTGTCCCTCATACTCAGTCACGTTCTATCACAAACTGTCCCCCATACTCAGTCACGTTCTATCACAAACTGTCCCCCATACTCAGTCACGTTCTATCACAAACTGTCCCCCATACTCAGTCACGTTCTATCACAAACTGTCCCTCATACTCAGTCACGTTCTATCACAAACTGTCTCTCATACTCAGTCACGTTCTATCACAAACTGTCTCTCATACTCAGTCACGTTCTATCACAAACTGTCCCCCATACTCAGTCACGTTCTATCACAAACTGTCCCCCATACTCAGTCACGTTCTATCACAAACTGTCCCTCATACTCAGTCACGTTCTATCACAAACTGTCTCTCATACTCAGTCACGTTCTATCACAAACTGTCCCTCATACTCAGTCACGTTCTATCACAAACTGTCCCTCATACTCAGTCACGTTCTATCACAAACTGTCCCCCATACTCAGTCACGTTCTATCACAAACTGTCCCCCATACTCAGTCACGTTCTATCACAAACTGTCCCCCATACTCAGTCACGTTCTATCACAAACTGTCCCCCATACTCAGTCACGTTCTATCACAAACTGTCCCCCATACTCAGTCACGTTCTATCACAAACTGTCCCCCATACTCAGTCACGTTCTATCACAAACTGTCCCCCATACTCAGTCACGTTCTATCACAAACTGTCCCCCATACTCAGTCACGTTCTATCACAAACTGTCTCTCATACTCAGTCACGTTCCATCACAAACTGTCCCCCATACTCAGTCACGTTCTATCACAAACTGTCCCTCATACTCAGTCACGTTCTATCACAAACTGTCCCCCATACTCAGTCACGTTCTATCACAAACTGTCCCCCATACTCAGTCACGTTCTATCACAAACTGTCCCCCATACTCAGTCACGTTCCATCACAAACTGTCCCCCATACTCAGTCACGTTCTATCACAAACTGTCCCCCATACTCAGTCACGTTCTATCACAAACTGTCCCCCATACTCAGTCACGTTCCATCACAAACTGTCCCCCATACTCAGTCACGTTCTATCACAAACTGTCCCCCATACTCAGTCACGTTCTATCACAAACTGTCCCCCATACTCAGTCACGTTCTATCACAAATTGTCCCCCATACTCAGTCACGTTCCATCACAAACTGTCCCCCATACTCAGTCACGTTCTATCACAAACTGTCCCCCATACTCAGTCACGTTCTATCACAAATTGTCCCCCATACTCAGTCACGTTCCATCACAAACTGTCCCCCATACTCAGTCACGTTCTATCACAAACTGTCTCTCATACTCAGTCACGTTCTATCACAAACTGTCCCCCATACTCAGTCACGTTCTATCACAAACTGTCCCCCATACTCAGTCACGTTCTATCACAAACTGTCTCTCATACTCAGTCACGTTCTATCACAAACTGTCCCCCATACTCAGTCACGTTCTATCACAAACTGTCCCCATACTCAGTCACGTTCTATCACAAACTGTCCCCCATACTCAGTCACGTTCTATCACAAACTGTCTCTCATACTCAGTCACGTTCTATCACAAACTGTCCCCCATACTCAGTCACGTTCCATCACAAACTGTCCCCCATACTCAGTCACGTTCCATCACAAACTGTCCCCCATACTCAGTCACGTTCTATCACAAACTGTCCCCCATACTCAGTCACGTTCTATCACAAACTGTCCCTCATACTCAGTCACGTTCTATCACAAACTGTCCCCCATACTCAGTCACGTTCTATCACAAACTGTCCCCCATACTCAGTCACGTTCTATCACAAACTGTCCCCCATACTCAGTCACGTTCTATCACAAACTGTCCCCCATACTCAGTCACGTTCTGTCACAAACTGTCCCCCATACTCAGTCACGTTCTATCACAAACTGTCCCCCATACTCAGTCACGTTCTATCACAAACTGTCCCCCATACTCAGTCACGTTCTATCACAAACTGTCCCCCATACTCAGTCACGTTCTGTCACAAACTGTCCCCCATACTCAGTCACGTTCTATCACAAACTGTCTCTCATACTCAGTCACGTTCTATCACAAACTGTCCCCCATACTCAGTCACGTTCCATCACAAACTGTCCCCCATACTCAGTCACGTTCTATCACAAACTGTCCCCCATACTCAGTCACGTTCTATCACAAACTGTCCCCCATACTCAGTCACGTTCTATCACAAACTGTCTCTCATACTCAGTCACGTTCTATCACAAACTGTCCCCCATACTCAGTCACGTTCTATCACAAACTGTCCCCCATACTCAGTCACGTTCTATCACAAACTGTCCCCCATACTCAGTCACGTTCTATCACAAACTGTCCCCTCATACTCAGTCACGTTCTATCACAAACTGTCCCCCATACTCAGTCACGTTCTATCACAAACTGTCTCTCATACTCAGTCACGTTCTATCACAAACTGTCCCCCATACTCAGTCACGTTCTATCACAAACTGTCCCCCATACTCAGTCACGTTCCATCACAAACTGTCCCCCATACTCAGTCACGTTCTATCACAAACTGTCCCCCATACTCAGTCACGTTCCATCACAAACTGTCCCCCATACTCAGTCACGTTCTATCACAAACTGTCTCTCATACTCAGTCACGTTCTATCACAGACTGTCCCCCATACTCAGTCACGTTCTATCACAAACTGTCCCCATACTCAGTCACGTTCTATCACAAACTGTCCCCCATACTCAGTCACGTTCTATCACAAACTGTCCCCCCATACTCAGTCACGTTCTATCACAAACTGTCCCCCATACTCAGTCACGTTCTATCACAGACTGTCCCCCATACTCAGTCACGTTCTATCACAAACTGTCCCCCATACTCAGTCACGTTCTATCACAAACTGTCCCCATACTCAGTCACGTTCTATCACAAACTGTCTCCCATACTCAGTCACGTTCTATCACAAACTGTCCCCCATACTCAGTCACGTTCCATCACAAACTGTCCCCCATACTCAGTCACGTTCTATCACAAACTGTCCCTCATACTCAGTCACGTTCCATCACAAACTGTCCCCCATACTCAGTCACGTTCCATCACAAACTGTCCCCCATACTCAGTCACGTTCTATCACAAACTGTCTCTCATACTCAGTCACGTTCTATCACAAACTGTCCCCCATACTCAGTCACGTTCTATCACAAACTGTCCCCCATACTCAGTCACGTTCTATCACAAACTGTCCCCCATACTCAGTCACGTTCTATCACAAACTGTCCCCCATACTCAGTCACGTTCTATCACAAACTGTCCCCCATACTCAGTCACGTTCTATCACAAACTGTCCTCCATACTCAGTCACGTTCTATCACAGACTGTCCCCCATACTCAGTCACGTTCTATCACAAACTGTCCCCCATACTCAGTCACGTTCTATCACAAACTGTCCCCCATACTCAGTCACGTTCTATCACAAACTGTCCCCCATACTCAGTCACGTTCTATCACAAACTGTCCCCCATACTCAGTCACGTTCTATCACAGACTGTCCCCCATACTCAGTCACGTTCTATCACAAACTGTCCCCCATACTCAGTCACGTTCTATCACAAACTGTCCCCCATACTCAGTCACGTTCTATCACAAACTGTCTCCCATACTCAGTCACGTTCTATCACAAACTGTCCCCCATACTCAGTCACGTTCCATCACAAACTGTCCCCCATACTCAGTCACGTTCTATCACAAACTGTCCCTCATACTCAGTCACGTTCCATCACAAACTGTCCCCCATACTCAGTCACGTTCTATCACAAACTGTCCCCCATACTCAGTCACGTTCTATCACAAACTGTCCCCCATACTCAGTCACGTTCTATCACAAACTGTCCCCCCATACTCAGTCACGTTCCATCACAAACTGTCTCTCATACTCAGTCACGTTCTATCACAAACTGTCCCTCATACTCAGTCACGTTCTATCACAAACTGTCCCCCATACTCAGTCACGTTCTATCACAAACTGTCCCCCATACTCAGTCACGTTCTATCACAAACTGTCCCCCATACTCAGTCACGTTCTATCACAAACTGTCCCTCATACTCAGTCACGTTCTATCACAAACTGTCTCTCATACTCAGTCACGTTCTATCACAAACTGTCCCCCCATACTCAGTCACGTTCTATCACAAACTGTCCCTCATACTCAGTCACGTTCTATCACAAACTGTGCCTCATACTCAGTCACGTTCTATCACAAACTGTCCCCCATACTCAGTCACGTTCTATCACAAACTGTCCCCCATACTCAGTCACGTTCTATCACAAACTGTCCCCCATACTCAGTCACGTTCTATCACAAACTGTCCCCCATAACTCAGTCACGTTCTATCACAAACTGTCCCCCATACTCAGTCACGTTCTATCACAAACTGTCTCTCATACTCAGTCACGTTCCATCACAAACTGTCCCCCATACTCAGTCACGTTCTCATCACAAACTGTCCCCCATACTCAGTCACGTTCTATCACAAACTGTCCCTCATACTCAGTCACGTTCTATCACAAACTGTCCCCCATACTCAGTCACGTTCTATCACAAACTGTCCCCCATACTCAGTCACGTTCTATCACAAACTGTCCCCCATACTCAGTCACGTTCTATCACAAACTGTCCCCCATACTCAGTCACGTTCTATCACAAACTGTCCCCCATACTCAGTCACGTTCTATCACAAACTGTCCCCCATACTCAGTCACGTTCTATCACAAACTGTCCCCCATACTCAGTCACGTTCTATCACAAACTGTCCCCCATACTCAGTCACGTTCCATCACAAACTGTCCCCCATACTCAGTCACGTTCCATCACAAACTGTCCCCCATACTCAGTCACGTTCTATCACAAACTGTCCCTCATACTCAGTCACGTTCTATCACAAACTGTCCCCCATACTCAGTCACGTTCTATCACAAACTGTCCCCCATACTCAGTCACGTTCTATCACAAACTGTCCCCCATACTCAGTCACGTTCTATCACAAACTGTCCCCCATACTCAGTCACGTTCTATCACAAACTGTCCCCCATACTCAGTCACGTTCTATCACAAACTGTCCCCCATACTCAGTCACGTTCCATCACAAACTGTCTCTCATACTCAGTCACGTTCCATCACAAACTGTCCCTCATACTCAGTCACGTTCTATCACAAACTGTCCCCCATACTCAGTCACGTTCCTATCACAAACTGTCCCCCCATACTCAGTCACGTTCTATCACAAACTGTCCCCCATACTCAGTCACGTTCTATCACAAACTGTCCCCCCATACTCAGTCACGTTCCATCACAAACTGTCTCTCATACTCAGTCACGTTCCATCACAAACTGTCCCTCATACTCAGTCACGTTCTATCACAAACTGTCCCCCATACTCAGTCACGTTCTATCACAAACTGTCCCCCATACTCAGTCACGTTCTATCACAAACTGTCCCCCATACTCAGTCACGTTCTATCACAAACTGTCCCCCATACTCAGTCACGTTCTATCACAAACTGTCCCCTCATACTCAGTCACGTTCTATCACAAACTGTCCCTCATACTCAGTCACGTTCTATCACAAACTGTCCCCCATACTCAGTCACGTTCTATCACAAACTGTCCCCCATACTCAGTCACGTTCTATCACAAACTGTCCCCCATACTCAGTCACGTTCTCATCACAAACTGTCCCCCATACTCAGTCACGTTCTATCACAAACTGTCTCTCATACTCAGTCACGTTCTATCACAAACTGTCCCCCATACTCAGTCACGTTCTATCACAAACTGTCTCTCATACTCAGTCACGTTCTATCACAAACTGTCCCCCATACTCAGTCACGTTCTATCACAAACTGTCCCCCATACTCAGTCACGTTCTATCACAAACTGTCCCCCCATACTCAGTCACGTTCTATCACAAACTGTCCCCCATACTCAGTCACGTTCTATCACAAACTGTCCCCCATACTCAGTCACGTTCTATCACAAATTGTCCCCCATACTCAGTCACGTTCTATCACAAACTGTCCCCCATACTCAGTCACGTTCTATCACAAACTGTCCCCCATACTCAGTCACGTTCTATCACAAACTGTCCCCCCATACTCAGTCACGTTCTATCACAAACTGTCTCTCATACTCAGTCACGTTCCTATCACAAACTGTCCCCCATACTCAGTCACGTTCTATCACAAACTGTCCCTCATACTCAGTCACGTTCTATCACAAACTGTCCCCCATACTCAGTCACGTTCTATCACAAACTGTCCCCCATACTCAGTCACGTTCTATCACAAACTGTCCCCCATACTCAGTCACGTTCCATCACAAACTGTCCCCCATACTCAGTCACGTTCTATCACAAACTGTCCCCCATACTCAGTCACGTTCTATCACAAACTGTCCCCCATACTCAGTCACGTTCCATCACAAACTGTCCCCCATACTCAGTCACGTTCTATCACAAACTGTCCCCCATACTCAGTCACGTTCTATCACAAACTGTCCCCCATACTCAGTCACGTTCTGTCACAAACTGTCCCCCATACTCAGTCACGTTCTATCACAAACTGTCCCCCATACTCAGTCACGTTCCATCACAAACTGTCCCCCATACTCAGTCACGTTCTATCACAAACTGTCCCCCATACTCAGTCACGTTCTATCACAAACTGTCCCCCATACTCAGTCACGTTCTATCACAAACTGTCTCTCATACTCAGTCACGTTCTATCACAAACTGTCCCCCATACTCAGTCACGTTCTATCACAAACTGTCCCCCATACTCAGTCACGTTCTATCACAAACTGTCCCCCATACTCAGTCACGTTCTATCACAAACTGTCCCCCATACTCAGTCACGTTCTATCACAAACTGTCCCCCATACTCAGTCACGTTCATCACAAACTGTCTCTCATACTCAGTCACGTTCTATCACAAACTGTCCCCCATACTCAGTCACGTTCTATCACAAACTGTCCCCCATACTCAGTCACGTTCCATCACAAACTGTCCCCCATACTCAGTCACGTTCTATCACAAACTGTCCCCCATACTCAGTCACGTTCCATCACAAACTGTCCCCCATACTCAGTCACGTTCTATCACAAACTGTCCCTCATACTCAGTCACGTTCTATCACAGACTGTCCCCCATACTCAGTCACGTTCTATCACAAACTGTCCCCCATACTCAGTCACGTTCTATCACAAACTGTCCCCCATACTCAGTCACGTTCTATCACAAACTGTCCCCCATACTCAGTCACGTTCTATCACAAACTGTCCCCCATACTCAGTCACGTTCTATCACAAACTGTCCCCCATACTCAGTCACGTTCTATCACAAACTGTCCCCATACTCAGTCACGTTCTATCACAAACTGTCCCCCATACTCAGTCACGTTCTATCACAAACTGTCTCCCATACTCAGTCACGTTCTATCACAAACTGTCCCCCATACTCAGTCACGTTCCATCACAAACTGTCCCCCATACTCAGTCACGTTCTATCACAAACTGTCCCTCATACTCAGTCACGTTCCATCACAAACTGTCCCCCATACTCAGTCACGTTCTATCACAAACTGTCTCTCATACTCAGTCACGTTCTATCACAAACTGTCCCCCATACTCAGTCACGTTCTATCACAAACTGTCCCTCATACTCAGTCACGTTCCATCACAAACTGTCCCCCATACTCAGTCACGTTCCATCACAAACTGTCCCCCATACTCAGTCACGTTCTATCACAAACTGTCTCTCATACTCAGTCACGTTCTATCACAAACTGTCCCCCATACTCAGTCACGTTCCATCACAAACTGTCCCCCATACTCAGTCACGTTCCATCACAAACTGTCCCCCATACTCAGTCACGTTCTATCACAAACTGTCCCCCATACTCAGTCACGTTCCTATCACAAACTGTCCCCCATACTCAGTCACGTTCTATCACAAACTGTCCCTCATACTCAGTCACGTTCTATCACAAACTGTCCCCCATACTCAGTCACGTTCTATCACAAACTGTCTCTCATACTCAGTCACGTTCTATCACAAACTGTCCCCCATACTCAGTCACGTTCTATCACAAACTGTCCCCCATACTCAGTCACGTTCTATCACAAACTGTCTCTCATACTCAGTCATGTTCCATCACAAACTGTCCCCCATACTCAGTCACGTTCCATCACAAACTGTCCCCCATACTCAGTCACGTTCCATCACAAACTGTCCCCCATACTCAGTCACGTTCTATCACAAACTGTCCTCCATACTCAGTCACGTTCTATCACAAACTGTCCCCCATACTCAGTCACGTTCCATCACAAACTGTCCCCCATACTCAGTCACGTTCTATCACAAACTGTCCCCCATACTCAGTCACGTTCCATCACAAACTGTCCCCCATACTCAGTCACGTTCTATCACAAACTGTCCCCCATACTCAGTCACGTTCTATCACAAACTGTCCCCCATACTCAGTCACGTTCTATCACAAACTGTCCCCCATACTCAGTCACGTTCTATCACAAACTGTCCCCCATACTCAGTCACGTTCTATCACAAACTGTCCCCCATACTCAGTCACGTTCTATCACAAACTGTCCCTCATACTCAGTCACGTTCTATCACAAACTGTCCCCCATACTCAGTCACGTTCCATCACAAACTGTCCCCCATACTCAGTCACGTTCTATCACAAACTGTACCCCATACTCAGTCACGTTCTATCACAAACTGTCCCCATACTCAGTCACGTTCTATCACAAACTGTCCCCCATACTCAGTCACGTTCTATCACAAACTGTCCCCCATACTCAGTCACGTTCTATCACAAACTGTCCCCCATACTCAGTCACGTTCCATCACAAACTGTCCCCCATACTCAGTCACGTTCCATCACAAACTGTCCCCCATACTCAGTCACGTTCTATCACAAACTGTCCCCCATACTCAGTCACGTTCTATCACAAACTGTCCCCATACTCAGTCACGTTCTATCACAAACTGTCCCCCATACTCAGTCACGTTCTATCACAAACTGTCCCCCATACTCAGTCACGTTCCTATCACAAACTGTCCCCCATACTCAGTCACGTTCTATCACAAACTGTCCCCCATACTCAGTCCACGTTCCATCACAAACTGT